>NC_026007.2:28947549-29147275 GCF_000442705.2 Elaeis guineensis
GTAGCTTGAAGCCATTAAATCCAAATTGAAGTCCATGAAAATCAATAGTATATAGGCACTAGATGATTCACTTGAAGGGATAAAACCCATTAGGTGTGAATGGATTTTTCAAAAGGATCAGAGTAGCGCAAACGGAAAAGTGGAGACCTATAAAGCCTGTTTTTTGCTATTATCCCAGAATTGGAACATACGTTTTGAACATATGTCTTTGTTATGAACAAAGAGGAACCCTGCATTTATAAGTGGGCAAAATATTCTGTAGTATTATTCCTTGTGTGTCTGTGGATGAAATTCTTTAATCGGGAATGGCATTCCAGCATTGCAAAGAATAAAGGTTTGGGTGTCATCTAATTTCTCCATGTTCAAGATCAGATATGGTATACTCACTAATGGTAATGAGTAGATACCAGTCTGATCTAAGTAAGAACCACTGGAAGATTGTATGGACAATCCTTAAGTATTTGAAAAATACTAAAGTCCAGTGACTCAAATATGGAAATACTGACTTTAAACATATGGATGTTTTAATTTCAATCAGATCAAGATGACAACAAGAAAGTGTCAGATTATACCCTAATTGTAGGAGCAATCTGCTGGAAACATTTTGAACAGGATACTTTAGCCTACTCAGTTAGTGATGTAGAGTACATCATAGCATATGATGCTGCCATGTAAGCTGTGTAGTTGCTGAGCTTCATTAGCAGGTTGGGAGTGGCACCCTCCATTGATGGTCCAGTCTTATCATAGCACTGGAGCCATAAATCTAGCTAAAGAATCGAAGGACCAGCATACTCTGTATTGCTATCACTTTTGATCAGGATGACATCGATTTTTGGAAGATCGATGAAAAAGGAAAACTTGACTGACCCATTTGCTGAGGCCTCAAAACTAAGAAGTTCTATGAACTCAAGTGGAAGATAAGATATTTGATATCATTCTGATTGGTTTTAGTATAAGTGGGAGTTGTTGAGAAATGTGTCATAAAGCCAATCATCTAAGCGGTAGATGATTGGAATTAGTATATGAATTATCTAATAATAATAGTTATTTGGCAAGTTTATCATAAAAGTTCTATCTTTCTTAAATGAACTTCTAAATTATGATGAAGTCCTTAGAATCACAATCAATCGATAAAAGAAGATTTATCAGATGGTTCTTAAATTGTTCATGATCAAATGATAAGTTATTAACAAGGACGATAACTTATCAAGTGTAAGTCGCTGTATGCCATATGCGTTGGTTGTCCTCATAACCAAGTGGTGTGGAGACACTGGTATGGCATCTAGGTGAGATGCAAGAGTACATCTACATTAAACGTGACCAATGTAACACTCTACTATTAAGAGTAGTTAGCTAAGGCCAATGGGTATAAGTGTCCCTCCAATCTGAGATCACCACGGTGACTTGCAAGCAACTCACAGTGCTTTGGTGCCAGACTGCCTATATTTTTAATATAGATTCAAAATATTTTTGAACTTATGAAGTCGATGTGTGAGTCAAAATGGGATTGACCACTCCTGATTAATTTCAGAAAGAGAATATCTCGCTGTGTTTCAATTTAGCAAAACCTAGGCCTGGGTAATCCTTGTGAGGAGTCATGGGATTTGCAAAATTTTGAGACACAATAGAGATGACTTGTATGAGTGATTGACAGCATACTCAAAGTCAACTTGAGCATTATTGATCAAAAAAATAAATTATACGGTAACCATAGGTCAGGGTTCTTAGAATGTTGCTTTGCACACAATCGACCTGTCAGGACATCAAAAATCATTGCTAGATAGTTACTTCGACTGATACAGAAATTGGTTCTTGTGCTATCAACTTAGGTTCAAACCTATAGAGTCACATACATAAGAGGTTGTAACCTAATCAGATGGTTAATCGATGATTGAAAATCATTCTAAGGTTAAATGATCAATGTGATTGATGTTTGACCTAATGCAAGTATTGCAGGAGGATCAATTAGCAATTGGATTGCTAATAGGCTCAATTTGATTGAGCAATTAGGCTGAGATCAAGTCTAATTAAATTTGATTCAATTAAAATTATTTTAGATTTAATTGAATTAAGTCTAATTGATTTATTAGACAAGCCAATTGCAAGGGAGAACAAGTCCCTGTTTGACGAGGACTTGTATGCACCTAATTCCTAATTAAGTTAGGATTTAAATCAGAATTAAATATTATTTAATCTAATTTAATTGGACTCTTAGTTAGACTAAAATTATTATTAATTAGGTTGCAATTAATTTAGATTGGGTTCAAAGTATTTGACCTAATCTACATAAGAATCCTAGTTAGACTAGGACTCTATCTTCTCCCTTGCGCCACCTAAGAAACTTCAAGCCCATGCCACTAATTTAATTCCAAAAAAAATTTATAAGATATCTATGTCTAAGAAATGTTACCTCACACCACTTATTTTAAAGATTTGAATCAGATATGATTTGGTTCAATGTGGAAAGTGATTTGGTTAATTATGAAAAGTGGTTTAGGTTTATCTCCTTTGTTTGAAAGAGTCCCTCTTCACAAGGACTCTTCCCTCCTCTCATGTGCCAACTTCCTCCATCCTTATCCCTTCTTTTTGTCACCCCTTTTGTGGTTATTTTCATGCTCTCTATGAAATTTATGAGGGAGGGGGCGTCCAAGAGTTGGATGCTCCATGGACTCCTTGTTAGACTAGGTTTTATGACCTATCTACCATATAAAAAGTTGCCGCCCCATATGCTATCAAAAAGGAGTCAAAAATTTATGGTTTTTATATAGAAAAACCAGAGGAGAAAGAGGATGGCATGGGTGGTTTGAGGCACCAAAATCCTTGGAGGAGAGTCTTCAATCAAGAGATCAAAGGTTGATATCTTGTAGAGAGAAAGATAAGAGAAAAGATTGTCTTCTCTCATTATTTTTTTTTCATATTATTCTCTCTTTATTTTTTTATATTTTTTATGTGATAAAATTTGAGAGAGAAAGAGGATGGAATGGGTGGTTTGAGGCATCAAATTTCTTGGAGAAGAGTCTTCTATCAAGAGATCAAAAGTTGATGTTTTGTAAAAATAAAAGGTAAGAGAGAAGATGTTTTTCTCTTATTATTTTTCTTTTCAGCTTATTTCTTCTTTATTTTGTATTTTTATGTAATAAAAATCAGAGAGAGAGAGAGGGATGGCATGGTGGATCCATGTTCCAATGAGTTAGAGCATGGTGATCTAATTTTGGACACGATCTGTGTTGGGAATAATGTCCCAAAGCCAATCGTTAGCCTGTTGATGGTTGTGTTCATTTTTGTATATGTACATGAATTATGAATTAATAAAAAATATTTTATTATTTTTCATTACAAAATGTTTCATCTTCTAATGAACTCCTATGTTGTGGTGAAGTCCTTAGGACTATTTAGACTCGACAAAGGAGGATTTGTCGTTTAGTCCTTAAATCTGTTCGTGACCAAATGATACGTTGTTACTAAGGACGACAATGTTTATCAAGCATAGGTCATTGTGTGCCATATAAGTTGGTTATCCTCTTAACCAATGAGTGTGGAGACACTGGTATGGCATACAGGTGAGATGTAAGGGTACATCTACACTAAACATGACCGACTCCGGAGCTATTTCTGCTATCAAGATTTGCTCTGATGGAATATGGGTATAAATATCCCTCCGACCTGAGACCACCATGGTGATTTGCAAGTAACTCACTGCACTTAGGCACTGGACTACCTGAATTTCTAATTCAGTGACGGAAGGCTGCTGGGTGTAGTCAAGTACTTGACTTGTCGGTACGTGTGTCAAGATGGGATTGACCACTACAGTTTAGGAGCTGTGTACAGTCGTATTTCAATTTAGCAAAATCTTGGCCAAGATAGTCTTTGTGAGGAGTCACAGGACTGTTTGAGTTGAGCACGATTCGGATGATCTAATTAGGGTTGACAGTTTCACCCTGAGTCATCCTTAACACAGAGGTCAAAAGGATGAATTATACAGTAACCATATTCACGTAGGTTCTGAGTGTTGCGATTGTGACTATTCAACCTATCTAGTCATCGGGTACCATTGCTAGATGGTCACTTCGATTAGTACAGGAATTGGTTCCTATGCTACCGACTTAGGTTTGAACCTGCGAGGTCACACATATTAGAGGTTCCTATCTGATCTGATGGCTGATGAAGAGTCCTAATGCTCATGGACTATGAGTCCTATGTGTCTGGGACTCTATGATCAAGAATCAAGATTCTCTGATCATGAGTCCCATATATTTTGGGTACCAGGGTCAGGAATCCCACTAGTTTGGGACTCTTCGATCAGGGTTACATATCGATGAATTCTGATATCCGATTACCCATCGAATTTGGACTCAATATTTATGAGAGGTTTAATTAGTGATTTGATCACTAATTAACTCAATTTTATGGAGTAATTACTTTTGGATCAAGTTCAATTGACTTGGATTCAGTTGGGTTTGACCCAATTAGGTTAAGAGTTGACCTAATCATCGAGATGGTTTGGTCCCTGATATGACAGGGGTTGGGCTTAATCAATTTCTGATTTGATTAGGATTTTATTGAGCCTAATTAAACCTAATTTAGTTGGGTTTAAATTAGTCTAATTGGACCTAACTTATTTGGTTCAATTAGGTTGGTTTAAATAATGAAACCACCTTGACCCATTCTCCCTACGCCACCTCACTTCTACTGCACCCTTTTGAATTCACGAGAAGGAAGTTCTCATGAATTTTTCCTCATGCAAAGCCCTCCTCATGCCCTACTTTGATAAGCCATATGAGTGGATAAGGATGATTGGTTGGCCATTCAAATTCAAAATAAAGTTTGAATTTGAATGAGCAACCAATCTTAGTGCCTTGACCTTATCCTCTTTTAATGCCCCATTTATTACATGAGAAAATGTTTCTCATGAAATCACTCATGTACAAATTAAGCCACGCCCTCTTCTTCTCACACCTTTAGTGGATAAGAATAAATTGGTTTCCATTTGAATTCAAAATTTGATTTGAATTCAAATGTGCAATTACTCATCTTTATCCTCTCACGAGGATAAGACGTTTGACATTATTTTAAAAGGAGGAGAAGAGTGGGGCGTGTGCAAGAAAAATTTTGGAGAGAAAATCTGGGTGTGACGAATCCTTGTGTGCAAGGTGAAGGTCTATATCCTTCTGAGAGAAAAAGAAAGAAAAGAAAGAAAAAGTATACGCAGGGTTTCAGTGAGTTCTTCAGGGTTTCAGCCTGGAGTTCGGGAAGTGAGAAGGTGAGCTACGAGTGTCGTGAGCCCACCAAATTTTAGAAAGATCTTCAACATCCTCTCAAACACGTCTGCTGATGATCTAGAGTATCCAAAGAATCAGCAAACATCGATTAAAGGAGTTCGATCAGCATCGGCCATCGAAAGGGCTCTACAACAAGCTCGCACTCGTGAGGAGTCGATAGACCGAAAGCTTCGTGTGCATGATCCACAGAGACCAGACACACTATGTGGCAGCATCACAATGATCAGACTCTCCTGACGGTGATCAGATTGCGGTGATCTACTACCCGTACAAAGGTATTATGTTCTGAACACATTACAGTAAAGTATTTATTGTTCAAATTTGAATTTCAAATTTAAATGTATGCATGCTATATATCATATTTAGATCCTAATGTAGAGTAAATTTATATTAATTAATTAGATTAATTAATATTTTTCTGCTGCAAAATCATAATTTTGAAAAAAATTTAAAATTACCATTTTACCCCTGTATTGAATTTCTCCACAAATGGTATCAGAGCAGGTTCTTAGATATGATATATATATATTTGCATGCGTAGATTAAGTTGTAATCTAAAAGTTTATAATTTGAAATTTAAAATTCAAAATTTGAAATTTGAATTTTGAAAGTTGTTCGAAATTTAAAATTCAAAAATTTTAAATTTAAAATTTGAAATTTAAATTTTTAAATTTTTAAATTTGAAATTCAAAATTCAAAATTCAAAAATTTAAAATTCAAAATTTGAAATTTGAAATTTGAAATTTGGTTGAAATTTCAAATTTGAAATTCAAAATTTAAAATTCAAAATTTAAAATTCAAAATTTGAAATTCAAAAATTTGAAATTTGAAATTTATTTGAAATTTGAAATTCAAAATTTAAAATTTAAAATTTGAAATTTAAAATTTAAATTTTAAAATTGGTATATTTAGATATACTTGATCCAAGAAGCAAGTAATCGAATTGGGTTGGTTGCCATGGCCGTCCGATCATAGGATAAAAGTAGGGTTTAAAGGCCCTCTCCTCCCATTCGATGGGATCTCCTATGGCGGTAGGGGTGCTGCTGCAATTATATCTCATACAGATGAAGCAGTGAAAAGAATTAATTATAAAGGTTCAATTGTGAAATTTATCATGAATGTGTTAGATTAGATCTAAAGGAATATTCATGATTTTTTTTTTGATTAAGTTATTTTCTGTTATGTAATTAGCAATAAGATTGCTATTTATGAAATGTGCTGATCTATTTGTGAAATGAGTCAACATATTTGGTGAACAGAAAATAAAACTTTTTAAATTTGAAAATTATTTTCGAAATGCCAAACCCTGACCTATTAGCCCAAATACTTAATTAAAAGAATTAAGTATTGTCTAGTAGGTCTAGAATTGTGAATTAAGATCTAAGACAATTGCATAAACTTGTGGGTCAATGGGTTAGATGGATTAGGTCCATAATTGGGTTAGACCTAAGGTTAGCTTAAAGAAATAGACTAAATTAGAGTAATTGGTCAAATCTAATCAAAAGTTGAATTAGATTAGGTCAAGGATACTCTAGACTCAACTCCAATAGTTGTAGTTGAATGGGTCCATGTCTTTAACTAGACAAGGATGGACTTAATTCATGGCTATGCGGTGGAACCCTATTTACTAAGTTGATCAAATTAAAACTAATGAACCGGTTGGTGTCTAAGGTAAGTTTTTATCAGTTTGACCAGTGGTTTTTAAGCAGGAGCTACTCGCGGTGATTCGATCTCTGATGAGTTAATGGCTTATCCCGACCACTGATCTCACTTACCGGCCAACCTAGTGAATTAGGTTTTGATTAGATCACTTGGTGATTAGGGCTCACCCATGTCATTAGGTAAATCAGTGTGACTGATTTAGGTGCTCCTAATGCCGGCTTTAATTAAATCTTTTTTAATCTGACTTGGTGAAGTCAGTGGGAGGATTGAAATTGACCGGATATTTTCTTCTCTTCGATTCTTTAATAAAATCCTCAAAAATTAATAGGTCCCTAAAAATGATTAAGTTATATTGATAACTAAATCATAGCCTCCCATTAAGTGAGTGATAATGAGTCCATTAGTTTAATAATCATTGGAGGCCCAAAGGTCTGGTGCTTATTGACTAATGGAATTATCATTCATAATATGATAATTTGGTTTGAGTCTTTCTGATGGTGGTCAGGTTGGCCGGCCAAAGTCGGGCTTGATCATTTATTGGTCTGATTCACCAAATCAAATCATGTTAATGGTTGGACCTAACCGAATTTTTTTAGTGGAGGCCAAAGCCTACTGATTAGATTCTGGGGCAAAATTAATTACTAGAAGCTGTTTAGAGAAACAACTGGTTATGAATCTACCCATAGATGCACATGGGTTGACCAACCAAAGTTGGGCACGTGTGTAGTCTGTGTGGATTCTAGTACCCATTAAGAAATTAAAGTAATTTCTCGAATTGGAGGTTGAGGCTACCAATTCGTAAAAATACTAAGAGAAACATTAGACTAAAGTCCAAGTCTTTAGTATTAATAATTTATATACTAATATAGGTCTGGTTTTTCTTTATGCAGCTATGGCCACTACCCTGTCACTTCGATCATTATTAGATAATGACAAGCTCATGGGACCTAATTTTGATAGTTGGTATCAAAAATTAAAAATCATCCTTGAGTATGAGCGGATCCTTTATGTAGTAACGGATCCGGCACCTGAGGAGCCAGCCCCGAACGCTAGAGGGGTGGTCCGAGACACTTACCAAAAGTGGCTCAACGACCGCACCACCATTCGATGCATTATGCTGGTGGCAATGAATGATGAGTTCAGCCGCAGGTTCGAGAATGCCCAACCACAAGAGATGCTTCAAATGTTGAATGACTCCTTTGGCACTCCTGACGACGTTGAAAGGCACAAAACTAGTTATGCCATTTTCAATGCTCGGATGAGGGATGGAGCCTCAGTCACTGATCATATACTGTACATGATCGAAATGATTGAGTGCCTAAGTAAACTGGGCTTTCTCCTGCACGAGCAGCTCGATAAAATGCGATCCTTAATTCTCTGCCCAAGTCCTACCTTCCCTTCCTTACTCATTTTCGAATGACAAAGTCTGCAGTGAACTACCACGGCTTGTTGGAATTGCTGCAGAACTTTGAGAAGGACCACCAGCTCCATAAGGAGTCGGTAAATGTTGTGGGAGGGTCTTCTTCTGATCGTCGACCCTTTAAGAAAGGGAAAAAGAACAAGAAGAAGAAGAATAAGAAGGTGCAGCCGCATGCTGGGATGTCTGCATAGGGTCAGACCAAAAAGCGCAAGCCCGACCAGAGCCAGACGGAGTGCTTCTTTTGCAAGAAGCAGGGGCACTGGAAGAGGAACTATCCTCTATACATTGCCTCACTGGACCCTAACAGGCCGAAGAAGAAGCAAGGTACTTATATGATAACACCTTGCAACTTTTCCATTTGTGATACTACTGCCTGGGTATTGGATACCAGAAGCCCTTATCATATTTGCAATTCGATGCAGGGTCTGCAGGTCAGTAGGAGATTTGATGAAGGTGAGAGATTCCTGAACGTTGGAGATGGAAGCAAAGTTCCAGTTCTAGCATTAAGAATCATGAACCTTGTAATCAATTCTCGAAATATAATTCTGAGTGAATGTCACTATTGTCCAAGATTTTTATTAAATATTATTTCTATAGGCCTTTTGGCTATGAACGGTTATCAATTTTTAATAAAAGAAAACGTTTGTAATATCATTTTGAATGGTGTTACAATGTTTGTTGGACAACTTAATAATAGAATTTACTTTCTATCACAACCTGTTAATGTGGTTCAAACCTCTGGTAAATGCCCTAAAATAGATAATGTGTCAGAAGTCTACCTTTGGCACTGTAGGCTTGGTCATATCAATAAGAACAGGATAAACAGGTTGGCTCAAGAAGAAATTCTTGAAGTAAGTGATTGTGAATCACTTCCAACCTGTGAGTCCTGTCTTCTTGGTAAAATGACCAAGTCACCTTTTATTGGAAAAGGTAAGCGAGCCAGTGAACTCTTGGCTCTGGTACATTCTGATGTATGTGGATCCATGAGCTCAAGTGCAAGAGGTGGATATTTCTACTTCATAACTTTCACAGGCGACCTATCAAGGTATGGGTATGTCTATTTAATGAAGCATAAGTCAGAGTTGTTTGAAATGTTCAAACTATTTCGAAATGAGGTAGAAAAACAAACTGTAAAGTGTATTAAAACTCTTCGATCTGATCGAGGAGGTGAATACCTTTCCAATGATTTTCCAACATATCTTGGGGAGAATGGGATTCTCTCTCAGTGGACACCTCCTGGAACACCACAGCATAATGGTGTGTCTGAAAGGAGGAATCGGACCTTGTTGGATATGGTTCGATCCATGATGGGGTTTGCTGGTCTACTGATCTTCCTTTGGGGATATGCGCTCGAATCGGCTTGTTACCTTTAAATAGGGTTCCGAGTAAGTCTGTAACCAAAACGCCATATGAGATATGGATAGGACGTAAGCCAGTACTCTCGCACCTTAGGATTTGGGGGTGTCCGGCTTATGTTAAACATTTAATTATGGACAAGCTTGGACCTAGGTCTGACAAGTGTAATTTTATAGGGTACCCAAAGAGATCAAAGGGTATTACTTCTACCTAGCTGATGAGCAAAAAGTGTTTGTCAGCCTTAAGACAATCTTTTTGGAAAGGAGGTTCCTTGGTGAAGGGACTGTTGCTTCTAAGGTCGAACTTGATGAAATTTGACAGGTGGAAAATCCGACGCAAGTTGCTGAACCTGAATCGGATTTGATTAGATCAGATCCAGAGCCCATTGTTCAAGCACCCTTAAGGTGATCTGGTAGAGTACCACGTCAACCGGACAGATACTTTGGTTTCTTGGTCCGGGATGATGATCCTATCAAACTTGATGAAAACGATGAGGATCCGATCACCTATATGGATGCAATGCAGAGACCCGACTCTGAGAAATGGCTAGAGGCCATGAAATCCGAAATGGAGTCCATGAAGGTCAACGATGTGTGGACATTGGTTGACCCACCCGAAGGAGTAAAACCCATAGGGTGTAAGTGGGTCTTCAAGAGGAAGAGGGGTGCAGACGGAAAGGTGGAAACCTATAAAGCCCGTCTGGTTGCCAAGGGATATCGTTAACATTATGGTATAGACTATGACGAGATGTTTTCTCCTGTGGCAATGCTCAAATCCATTCGGATTATGCTTGCGGTAGCTGTCCATCTGGACTATGAAATCTGGCAGATGGTTGTGAAGACAGCTTTCCAAAATGGAGAGCTGGATGAAGAGGTGTATATGATACAACCTGAAGGATTCACATCCACAGATGAGTCTAAGGTGTGCAGACTACAGAAGTCCATTTATGGACTTAAGCAGGCATCCCGGAGTTGGAACATACATTTTGATAGGACGATCAAGATGTATGGCTTCATTAAGAACGGAGAAGAGCCCTGCATTTATAAGTGGGCTAATGATCCAGTAGTAGTATTTTTTGTATTGTATGTGGATGATATTCTCTTAATGGAGAATGATATCCCTGCATTATAGGAATAAAGATTTGGCTGTCGTCACAGTTCTCCATGAAGGATCTGGGAGAAGCTTCCTACATCCTAGGGATGAGGATCTATTGGGATAGATCTAAAAGGTTGCTTGGTTTATCCCAGTCTACGTACATAGATACTATGCTGAAGAGGTTCAGCATGGAGAATTCCAAGAAAGGCTATCTACCGATAGGCCATGGAATCTCTCTCGAAGAGGGATTGTCCAACAACACCTCAAGAGAGAGAGCGTATAGGTAGGATTCCATATGCTTCGACATGGGATCTATCATGTACGCCATGACATGTACACGATCAGATGTGGCATACTCACTAGGAGTAGTGAGTAGATATCAATCTGATCCAGGAGAGAATCACTGGAAGGTTGTTAAAACCATCCTGAAGTATTTAAGAAATACTAAGGATCAGTGGCTTGTTTATGTTGAATCAGACTTGAGACTTATAAGGTTTACAGACTCTAGTTTCCAGTCTGATCACGATGACAGCAAAAGTGTGTCGGGATTTATTTTTACCCTTAATGGTGGGACTATCTGCTGAAAGAGTTTCAAACAACACACAATGGCTGATTCAGTTTGCGAGGTGGAGTATGTCGCTGCATCAGATGCTACCAAAGAAGCGGTGTGGCTGAGAAAATTCATCATCGAGCTCGAAGTAGCACCTTCCCTTGTTGGTCCAGTTCTGCTCTACTGTGATAACTCTGGAGCCATTGCTCAGGCGAAGGAACCCAAGGCACACCAGCGGACGAAGTATATTCTGCGTCGCTACCATCTCATCCGAAAAATTATGGATCGAGGTGACGTCGACCTTCAAAAGATCGACATAAAGGAGAACCTGGCCGATCCATTCACTAAAGCCATTGCGGTGAAGGAGTTCGACGACTACAAGTCGAAGATGGATATTAGATACTGCACTGATTAGCTTTAGGCCAAGTGGGACATTGTTGGGAATAGTGTCCCAAAGTCAATCGTCAGCCTGTTGACGGTTGTGTTCATTTTTGTATATGTACATGAATTATGAATTAATAAAAATTATTTTGATATTTTTCATCATAAAATATTTCATCTTCTAATGAACTCCTATATTGTGGTGAAGTCCTTAGGACTATTTAGACTCGACAAAGGAGGATTTGTCATTTAGTCCTTAAATCTGTTCGCGATCAAATGATACGTTGTTACCAAGGATGACAACATTTATCAAGCATAGATCGTTGTGTGCCATATAGGTTGGTTGTCCTCTTAACCAATGAGTATGGAGACACTGGTATGGCATACAGGTGAGATGTAAGGGTACATCTGCACTGAACGTGACCGACTCTGGAGCTATTTCTGCTGTCAAGATTTGCTTCGATGGAATATGGGTATAAATATCCCTCTGACCTGAGACCGCCACGGTGACTTGTAAGCAACTCACTGCACTTAGGCACTGGACTACCTGAATTTCTAATTCAGTGATGGAAGGCTGCTGGGTGTAGTCAAGTACTTGACTTGTCGGTGCGTGTGTCAAGATGAGATTGACCACTCCAGTTTAGGAGCTGTGTACAGTCGTATTTCAATTTAGCAAAACCTTGGTCATGGTAGTCTTTGTGAGGAGTCACAGGACTGTTTGAGTTGAGCACGATTCGGATGATCTAATCAGGGTTGACAGTTTAACCCTGAGTCGTCCTAAACACAGAGGTCAAAAGGATGAATTATACAGTAACCATATTTACGTAGGTTTTGAGTATTGCAATTATAACTATTCACCCTATCCGATCATCGGGTACCATTGCTAGATGGTCACTTCGATTAGTACAAGAATTGGTTCCTGTGCTACTGGCTTAGGTTCGAACCTGCGGGGTCACACACATTAGAGGTTCCTATCTGATCTGATGGCTGATGAAGAGTCCTAATGCTTGTGGACTATGAGTCCTATGTGTCTGAGACTCTGTGATCGAGAATCAGGATTCTCGAATCACGAGTCTCATATATTTTGGGTACCGGGGTCAAGAGTCCCACTGGTTTGGGACTCTTCGATCAGGGTTACATATCGATGAATTCTGATGCCCGATTACCCATCGAATTTGGACTCAATATTTATGAGAGATTTAATTAGTGATTTGATCACTTATTAACTCAATTTGATTGAGTAATTATTTTTGGATCAAGTCCAATTGACTTGGATTCAGTTGGGTTTGACCCGATTAGGTTAAGAGTTGACCTAATCATCAAGATGGTTTGGTCCCTGATATGATCAGGGGTTGGGCTTAATCAATTCTTGATTTGATTAAGATTTTATTGAGTCTAATTAAGCCTAATTTAGTTGGGTTTAAATTAGTCTAATTGGGCCTAACTTATTTGGTTCAATTAGGTTGGTTTAAATAATGAAACCACCTTGACCCATTCTCCCTGCACCATCTCACTTCCACTGCGCCCTTTTGAATTCACGAGAAGGAAGTTCCCATGAATTTTTCCTCACGCAAAGCCCTCCTCACGTCCTACTTTAATGCACCATATGAGTGGATAAGGATGATTGGTTGGCCATTCAAATTCAATACAAAATTTGAATTTGAATGAGCAACCAATCTTAGCACCTTGACCTTATCCTCTTTTAACGCCCCATTTATCACACGAGAAAATGTTTCTCATGAAATCATTCACACACAAATTAAGCCACACCCTCCTCTTCTGACATCCTTAGTGGATAAGAATAAATTGATTTCCATTTGAATTCAAAATTTGATTTGAATTCAAATGTGCAATTACTCATCTTTATCCTCTCACGTGGATAAGACGTTTGACATTGTTTTAAAAGGAGAAGAAGAGTGGGGCGTGTGCAAGAAAAATTTTGGAAAGAAAATTTGGGCATGAGGAATCCTTTTGTGCAAGGTGAAGGTCTATATCCTTCCGACAGAAAAAGAAAGAAAAGAAAGAAAAAGTGTGCGCAGGGTTTCAGTGAGTTCTTCAGGGTTTCAGCCTGGAGTTCGGGAAGTGAGAAGGTGAGTTACGAGTGTCGTGAGCCCACCAAATTTTAGGAAGATCTTCAACATCCTCTCAAGCATGTCTGCTAATGATCTGGAGTATCCAAAGAATCGACAGACATCGATCAAAGGAGTTCGATCAGCATCGACCGTCGAAAGGGCTCTACAACGAGCTAGCACTCGTGAGGAGTCAATCAGATCAGAAGCTTCATGTGGATGATTCGCAGAGGCCAGATACACTGTGTGGCTGCATCGTGATAATCAGACTCTCCCGACGGTGATCAGATTGCGGCGATCTACTATCCGCACAAAGGTATTGTGTTCTGAACACATTACAGTAAAGTGTTTACTGTTCAAATTCAAATTTCAAATTTAAATACATGCATGCTATATATCATATTTGGATCCTAGTGTAGGATAAATTTATATTAATTAATTAATATTTTTTTACTATAAAATCATAATTTTAAAAAAGTTTTAAAATTATCATTTTACCCCTGTACTGAATTTTCCCACAATCTAATCATGTTCTGATGAGAGAAGAAGAAGAAAAGAAGGTCTTCTTTTAAGGTTTCTTTTAGAACCCTTCTTCTCCATAAATCATAAAATTTTTCTATGAGAAAAATCAAACATCATAAGATCTAAAAGTTAGAAAAATATCTAGAGAAGAAGGTCTTCTCATATCCTAGCATAGAAATGTTCTCAGGACATCAATCGTTGATGTACTAAAAGGGAAGAACTATCTTTTCTTAGGACCTTTTCTTTTATATTATTATTTTTAATTTTAGAGAGATCAAAAGGTTTGACTTCTCTCTTATTTCTCTTCATATTCTTCATCTCTTGGAATGTCCAAGAGATCCGAAGAATATTTTTTAGATTAACCATCCGGAGGAATCTACAAGAAGCTAGCACTTTGAGCGGATCTTCGTTCGACGAACCTCTGATTTTATTGCCGCCTCATGTGGATCACCTGTAGAGGTCGGACGCTTGTGTGGCTCCAAAAGCAATAAAAAAAATCAACCATGAAGTTCTCAATCCGTATGAAGGTAAGAGATCTGATCTCTTCTTTTATCTAGATATGATTTAGGTTTTAGATCTGAAACTATTTCAGACCTAGGGTATTGATTTGATCAATACCAAAGCTTTTATTTTTCTAATTTATAAATACAATATGACATGTTATAGGTCCTAATTGTAGGGTTTAGTAATTTGATTACATATATTTATAGATTAAATTATTTAATTTACATATTTCACTATGTTATATTTCAAAAATATTTTGAAATTCATGCATAAAACCCTGCATCTTTTCTAATAGGTTTATCATCTCTTTTGATTTTTAGGCTCTTCAAATAGAGTAGACAGTTCCTCCTTCAGTGACTATCAGCATCATAGTAGAAACACTTTTTCTTTGCCTCAGCCTTATTTACAATGTTCTTCTTTAGCTTGCTTTCTTTCTTCTACTTCTTAGCAATTTATTCTTCTTCTTCCAATTAGACTTTCTCTTCTGAAGGTTTTTTCTGAAGGTGACATGAGCCTCAACCTCAATGTAGGGTCTAATAGAAAGTAGGAGGTTGAGAAAAAATGACATGATCTTTCGGATCGATAATAGAGCAAAAGTTATCGCAGAAGCCGTTGGCGTTTATGCTCTTCGATTACTATTAGGATTTGAATTAGATTTAAAAGACTGTTATTTTATTCTTGTAACTAGTCAAAATTTAATTTTCATGTCTATGCTAGCATAGGATGGTTTTGAATTTAATTTTAATAAAGATTTTTATTCTATTTATTTATAAAATAAATTGGTTGCATGTGGTCTTTTAATTGATAATCTATATCACTTGCATATTGATGCGAATATAAATTTGAATAAACAAATAGTGAGTGCCATAGGTCAAAAGAGATCTAGAGATGAAATTAACTAAAAGTACTTGTTCCACATAGACTAGGCTATATTGGAGAGGAT
This sequence comes from Elaeis guineensis, assembly GCF_000442705.2. Lineage (NCBI taxonomy): Eukaryota > Viridiplantae > Streptophyta > Magnoliopsida > Arecales > Arecaceae > Elaeis > Elaeis guineensis. The sequence goes on from NC_026007.2 coordinate 28,963,331, forward strand.
AGGATAAATAAACTGAAAAAAGATGGGATGCTTGGCTCTCTTGATCCAGAGTCATACCCAACTTATGAATCTTATCTTCAAAAAAAAATGGCCAAGTTACCCTTTGTAAGATATAGGGAGCCACCGAGTTACTTGTCCTAGTACACACCGATGTGTGTAGGCCATTTGATGTGCAGGTCAAAGATGGTTATAGTTACTTCATCACCTTTATCGATGATTTATCTCGATACGGGTATGTGTATCTGATGAAACACAAGTCTGAAGCATTTGAAAGGTTCAAGGAATTCAAAAATGAAGTAGAAAAATAAACAGACGAACCCATTAAGGTTCTTCGATCTGATCGAGAAGGTGAATATCTTAGTCAAAAATTTTTGAGATATCTTAAAGACAACAGCATAGTCTCTAAATGGACTCCTCTTGGAACACCTTAGCTTAATGGGATATTAGAAAGAAGGAATGGGATCCTATTAGATATGATCAGGTCTATGATGAGCTTCACTGATTTATCCTTATATCTTTGGAGACATGCCTTGTTAATAGCAATTTATCTATTGAATAGGATTCCATCAAAATCCATTCCTACTATGCCATATGAGATATGGCACGGTAAGAAGCTGAGTCTAGATTATCTTAAGACTTGGAGATGTCCGACCTATGTCAATAGATAGATAGCTGATAAATTAGAAGATAGATCTATAATAGCTCATTTTATAGGGTATCCAAAAGAATCAATGGGATACTACTTCTACTTTCCATAAGATCATAATATAATTTTGAGTTAGAATATCATATTCCTAAAAAAATAGTTTATCCAGAATGGTGGCAGTGGGAGGTTAGTTGAGCTTGAAGAGAAGGTCTCTGAAGAGCAAAGAGCTATGGATCCTCAGAAATCCATTATTCATGAGCCAGTAGTTGATATTCCTCTACTACCTCATAGATCTAGTAGAATCTTCCAACCTTCTGAAAGGTACATGGATATACTTACGAAGAAAGTAAAAAAAATATTCCTCATGGGAGATATGAGTCATGGTGATGATCCTAATACCTTTGACAAGGTGATGTCTGACATCGATTTTGAGAAATGATTAGATGCAATGAAGTAAGAGATTAACTCGATATACTCGAACCAAGTATGGACCTTAGTGGATCCATCTGAGGGTATAGTACCCATTGGATGTAAATGGATCTACAAAAGAAAAATAGGTGCTAATGGTAAGGTAAATACCTATAAAACTAAGCTCATGGCAAAAGGTTATAGTCAGCATGAGGGCATTGATTATCAAAAAACTTTTTCATCGGTAGCCATGCTGAAATCCATGTACACTCTTTTTGCTGTTGCAGCTTATTATAGTTATAAAATCTGATAGATGGATGTGAAAACTGCTTTCTTGAATGGATATCTTGAGAAAGATATCTATATGGAGTAGCCTTTAGATTTTACATCTGGTAATGGTAATCACAGAGTCTGCAAGCTGCAAAGATCTATATATGGATTAAAGCAAGTTTCTCAGAGTTGAAATATTCATTTTGATGATGAGATCAAATCATTTGGTTTCATAAAAAATAAATAGGAATCTTGTGTATACAAAAAGATCAATGGGAGCACAATAATATTTCTTGTATTATATGTGGATGATATTCTCTTTATTAGAAATGATATTCCCATGCTGACCATGGTCAAAAGATAGTTATCCAAAGAATTCTCCATGAAAGACCTAAGAAAAGTATCCTATATTCTTGAAATAAATATCTATAGGGATAGATCTAAAAGGATGCTAGGCCTGTCACAAAAGCAGTACAAAGAGGAGATGCTGAAAGGGTTCAGCATAGAAAACTTTAAAAGAGAACTTCTACCTCTTAGGCATAAGAGTATGCCATGATATATACTCGATCTAATATAGCTATTGTTGTGAGTGTCACGAGCAGATATCAGTCGAATCCAGATTAGGAGTGCTGGATTGCTATTAATACATCCTTAAGCACTTAAGAAGTACTAAAGATTTATTCTTGATCTTTGGAGAATAGATGGAGTTAGGAGTGGGAGGATACATGGATGTTGATGATAGAATATCTACATCAGGGTGTATTCTTATGTAATGTTAGTTCAGTATGTTGGAAATATTCTAAACAACTGATCAATAGAAGCTGAGTACGCAATAGACGTGTAGGATAAAATCTAATTTGAATGATAGTTATAGAACTGAATGACATACCATTAGATGCTATGACGATGTACTACAAAGACATTGGCACCATAGCCTTTGCTAAGGAGCCTAGGTCTCACCAGAAATTCAAGCATATAGAGCAGCGGTATACGTGACTACCTCAAAAAGAAATATATCGAGATGCGAAGAGTAGACTCTGCAGACAATGTAGTAGACTCACTGATAAAATAATTAAGCCAGCCGAAGATGGAAGTCCACCTTGAGAAGATAGGACTTAGATTAGTGGCCAATTGTCTTTAGTCCAAGTAGGAGATTGTTAGATGTAGGTCCTAGAAGTCAATATGGCTGACACATTATAATAAATCTAGGATACAATTTTATACTTAATACATTGATTTGATCAATAAATAGATAAGTTTTATTTTCATTCAAGATTGATGTATCCTTGAATTGTCTATAGAATTAATACTTCGATACATATTTTCAAGGTGTATATAATTAATTTCTAAAATACTTCTGATCATAATATCATCATGAGGATGGTGATTGATCTGGATAGATCGGCATACAGATCACTTTTTTTTAGAGTAGATGAGTCTTTGGTATACAGTGTAGAGATACTGAGCGACGAGTGTGGGTAGTTATTAGAGAACAACTAGTATTGAGCGTGACTATGCAAAAGATCACTTAGATTTTTACTCGATCGTCAGTGATTGTCTCGATACTATAGTTGTGTAAATAGTCCTTTAATCTATGATGGTATGACTACTGATAGTGAAACTACTAGAGTTTGACTGATACATAAATATGGTCTCAATGAGTCCTTATAGTGGATGTTGGTGATAGTTGATCCACTGTAGGAATGGATACGCATCTACATGAAATCTATCGATCTTGATAAAGAGGAGTAGTCCTATGAGATTTGAGAGGCTAAGTCTGAGAGTCTATGGTCATACTAATGTGATTGGTGGAAAAAAATTTTCATAAGGATTGCAATTGGACTTGAGCTGATCGAATCTATCATATAACTGATGATGAGGTTTAATGATTTATCCATGACCTAACATCTAGTCGAAACTCACGATAGAGGGACTGAATCACATGAGAACTACACCTTGAGATTCTTTTTTGATTCTGCTAGATTGCCACTACATAATGCTAGATCTCACTGATGGATGGTGAGAGCTCATTTGGATTGCTCAAGATCGACAATCGTTGATGAGTTGGAGTGAAACTATTCCGACCCATTGAAAGAAGTTTCAATGATGCTATGATAAAGATCATTATATATCTCACTATCAGATAGAATTAAACCTATAGCATCACACAACAAAAGAATTAGATCTAGAATAAGCAATTGGACTTATGAAGTCTCATTTGGGTTTAGAAAAATCTTATTAGATTCAGGATAATCTTGCTAGCATATGGTTGAACCCAATTTTCTCTTTGCATTTGAATTTTTTATTTGATAAGATTAATTTAAGTTTAATTATTTGCTTATAACCTAAATGAATTAGATTCATTGAGCTCTAATTATTGGGTGTCTAAGATTTTAGATCAAATGAATTAAGGATTCAAACTCTTAATCAATTTTCTTGATAGTTTTGATTGGGTGCCACTTGATTTGATCAAGTTGGGCATGCACACACTAGAGAGGGTGTGTGGATCAGATTTGAGTTCCCATGGTAGCCATGTGGTATGTATATTTGTGGGTGCAAGGGCTCCAAAAGTTGGCACCTAAAGGGTCTCCTAAAGGGTGTCAAATAACTAAAAGAATAAGGATTCCTAATGCAAGTAAGATTTGTATTAAATGGTAGTTTGATTTTGAATAAGATTCGAACTTTATGCCTATTTAAAGGGGCCTTTCCTAAGGCTCCTAAGCTCTGAATTCCAGCAGCCCATGTCTCCCTTGGAAGCTCCCCACACCTCCTCTCTCTTCTCCCTCTCTTCTCCCCTTGAAGTCCAATGCCCAAGGTGTTGGGCATCCCACTTCTCCATGCCCAAGAGGAGCTTGGGTGTCCCTTTGCTTACTAATTTTTTAGTCTTTGATTACTTCATAATTAAGAGAAGAAAAGTAAGAGAAGAAGAGAAGAAAAGATCAAGAAAAGGATCAAAGAGTTGATTGCGATCCAGGCTTCATTCAGATTTGTGGGTTGATTATTCTTAGAAAAGAAGGATCAACACCAAAGAGGGCTGTTCCAGGCTGACCTGAGTAGATACCCATAGAGGTTGAGTACTTATGCAGCTAAAAGAGAACCTACTCTCTTTCAAATTTAGATTTGAAGAAAGAAAAATTATGAAACAGATGTGTGATTCGATCACATATTCAATTTCAGCATAAAATTCAGTGTGTGTTCAATTTCAGCATATGAAGTAGATATTTATATTCTATATTTTATGCATACATGATTAAGATTAAAAAATATTTTAATCTTTTATTCTACTGTATTGTTTAGAAAATTTTTTTTTGAAACATACATGCATGCCTCGATACAAAATTCCAACATTCATTTCCTTCCATATCTCGTATGGAGTATTAGCAACATACTTTGAAGGCATCCTATTCAATATGTATTCAGGAATCTCTAGGGCATATCCTCAGAATGATATTGAAAGATCTATGAAGCACATCATAGATCGCACCATATCCATCAAAGTATGATTTCTCTTTTTTGCTATACCATTTAGCTATAGTGTATAAGGAGGGATCCATTCTGAGAGAATACCTTTATCTTTAAGATGATCAAGAAATTTACTGGATAAGTATTCTCCTCCTCGATCATATTGAAGAATCTTGATACTTTTTTTAATTTATTCTCGACCATGCTTTGATACTCCTTAAACTTATCAAAGACTTCAGATTTATATTTTATAAGATACTGTTGTGCAGGATCTGGTACCACGTGGTGGAAGAAAGAAGAAACAAAATAAGAAATACAATAAAAATATGTGGATTAGCCTTAAGCTTATCTCCACGGGGCACACAAACTTCACTATAAGAGAATAAAACATAATCAATATCAGAGGAACTCACGACTCAACCCTTGTATAAGAGTCTCTCAATAAAAAATCCTAAAACCCTCATAAAAGCTCTCTGAAACTTTTCTTGAAATCTTTCTGCACCTCCAGGACATCACCAACTATCCAACGTAATAAACAGCTCATCAATCGAAGCTATATAGGCTTCAAAAACTCTAAAACACTCTTTTCATAGGATATCGAGGCTGACTAAAATCCTAGAACTTTTCGTGGCCATCCGATCGTGATCGGCTCGCACCAGAGCCATCCGATCGTGCACTATAAGTCTTAGATCAAGCCTGATCACATTTGGAGTTACCCTCAGCCATTCGATCATGAACGGCTCACTCCAGAGCCATCGGATCGTGGAAAATTGCTTGTGGACCGTACATGGATCACCTGATCGATCCATGCGGCCTCCATGGATGGCCCAGCACCCTACGGTCCATGGTGGACTGTGCAGGGCACTGGGCCAGGGCTCCTGCACGTGCATTGGGCCGGCACGCGTTGCACCCACACTGGGCCCGCCCGCATGCTGGGCCACGCGCTTCTACATGTGCATGCATCTATTTGGTCCAGTTGTGCTGCTTCCAGCCTCTGTCACCTCGTGCGTCGTGCCACCTGCTCCGAACTTCTTTCATATGTATCTTCACCGTCTGGACTCTGTTTGGACTATTCTTAGGCTCATTGAACTCCATTCGTCATCTTAGACCTCGCTGTGGGCTCAGTATGGACTGAACCTTAAGGCGTATGTTCTAAAAATCTCTACCTCGACTCAATATTCGATCTCCACCTATCTCTGAGGGCCTGTGATCCATCTCGCCCCCATGCCTTGGGGCATGCCTACTGTCTTATGGATGGGCAAATGTGAGAATCAAGCTAGGCCACTCGATCCCACCTCCATCATGGGCTGTGTCCACTCTGACCAGAGATCTGCTCGAGAAAGTCTCCTACGGTAATAGGAACTTCACTCTACAACGTTGCCTCTCATCCTCTCGAGTCCCCCATCTAGTGCTCGATCCACCTCCACCTAGAGCTCCACCTCATTTTAAGCTCCTTCTGCCTCCTGAAGCTCCACCTCGCACTGGGCTCTCCGTCAAATAATAATATCTTTTTATCTTCTTCTTTTCCTCTAAAATAACCATATCATCATGCAACTCCTTCAAGATTCCTCTATCAGCTACCGTCCTGTAGCCTCTCGAATTCTATCTATTTAGTGAGATAAGATTTCACCTGAAATTGGGTACATATCAAACCTCCTCCAATCTTCTCACTACACCATCATGTGTCCTCCAACTGACCATCCCAATATCTTTGATTGCACAGGTCGATCCATCCAACAGATAAACAGTGCACTCATTGCTCTCTAGGGAGTCAAACTACTGCTCTTTGCAATATATATGATAGGTGCATACAGAATCTAAAATCCACTACTGAAAAGAAGTAGATACCTCATCAAATATCTCTAAGACATCATCTTCTGACTCACTACTGGCCGTCACTGCAGTAGCCCTCATCTGATCCTTAAGTTGAGAGCAATTTTTGGCTAGATGCCCCAACTTGTCACATCGATAACCTCTGATCTTACTAAAGTCCCTTGTCTCGGACTTGGACCACCCTCGTCATGATCTCTTGTCGCTCTATCTACCACCTCGTGCTCCTTCAGAAACTACCAAAGCTGAGCTGCCACCATTTGAGATCGAAGCTGGGTTCTCCCTCGTAAGAACCTTATTTTGGAGAATCACCGTGGTGACCTCATCCATCTTGATGGTGCTCTTCTCCATTAGAAGAGTAGTCACCAAAGACTCATATGAAGGAGGAAGCGATACTAGCAAGACTCGTGCCTTGGTCTTCTCCTCAACTTTCTCACCAATGTTAAGGAGGTCGGTGAGAATTTTCTGAAAGTGGCTGAGATGCTTCTGTATCTCTGTCCCTCAATCATCCACAGCTGGTAGAACTACCTCTAGAGGAAGAGGGTATTGGTGAGAGACTTTGCCATGTACAACTCCTCGAGCTTCGACCACAGCATCGTTGGAGAAGTCTCGCTAAGCACATGAATCACCACCTCATCCATTAGGTACAAGTGGATCGTACTCACCGCCTGCATTCAAAGCCGTCTCCAATCCTATACCTTCATGGTAGTCGGCTTCTGCTCGCACAAGAGAGCATCGATCAACTCTTGCTGGATGAGCACATTCTTCACCTTCGCCTGCCATAAGAAAAAATTGCTCTTTCCATCAAACCTGTTGATCTCCACCTTGATTGAGCTTGTCTTTTCCATCTTCTTTCTTGATCACCACCACCTTAACCTATGCTCTGGTACCACCTTGCTATGATACCAATTGTTGTATAGGATTTGGTACCACATGGTGTAGTAGGAAGAAAAATAAAATAAAATAAGAAATACAATAAAAATACATGGATCAACTTCAAGCCTACCTCCACGGAGCGTGCAAGCTTTACTATGAGAGAATAAAATACAACCAATACAAGAGAAACTCACCACTCAACTCTTGTACAAGAGTCTCTCAACTAGAAGCTCCAAAACCCTCACAAAAGCTCTTTAAAATCTCTCTTGAAGCCTTTCTATACCTTCAAAACATCATCAGCTATCCAATGTAATAAACGGCTCATCAATCAAAGCTATATAGGCTTCAAAAACTCTAAAACACTGTTTTCATAGGATATCGAGGCTGAATAAAATACTAGAACTATCTGTGGCTATCCGATCGTGATCGGCTCACACTAAAGCCATCCGGTTGTGCACTATAGCCTCAAATCAAGCCTGATCACGTCTAAAGTCATCTTCAACAATCCAATCATGAGCGGCTCACTCCAAAGCCATCGGATCACGCAAAATGTCGATCGCATGTGGACCACGTGATTGATCCACGTGGCCTCCATGGATCGCCTAGCACCCTGCAGTCCATGGTGGATCATGCAGGGCATTAGGCCTGAGCGCCCGCATGCATGCTAGGCCGACCCCCGCGCATGCTCGTGCTAGGCCTACCCATGTGCTGGGTAGCATGCTCCTACACGTGTGTGCGCGTCCGTCGAGCCCAGCTGCATCGCTGCCGGCCTCCACCACCTCATGCATCATGCCACCTACTCCAAGCTTCATTCACACGTATCTTCGCCGTCTGCACTCCATTTAGGTTATTCTTGAGCTCGTTGGACTCCGTTCGTCATCCTGGACCTCATTGTGGGCTCAGTGTAAATCGAATCTTGAGACATATTTTCTAACAAATATACATATCCAAATCTCGAAAGATCATTTGTAAAGGTGATAAAGTAAGAGTATTCTCCTCTAGCCTGAGTTGTCATTAGCCCACATACATCTGAAGTACTAGAGCTAACAGCTCCTTTGCCCTCTCTCCATATCCAGAGAATGAAGTTTTAGTCATCTAACCTATGAGACAAGATTCACAAGTTCTTAATAATTCAGAATCATATGGATCAAAGAACTCTTCTTTGTATAATTTATTTATCCTTGACTTGCTAATATGATCAAGATGGCAATGCCAAAGATATGTGATATTCACAACTTCTCTATTTTTTTTCATATTTCTTTTGGCAAGAATTAAAATATTGTTATCAATATAACCACTGCCATAATATTCATTAGAAAATAAAATGGAGCAACCATTGCCCATTAACTTTATTTCATAATCTTGTTTTAATAATAAAGATATAGAAATAATATTTCTAATGATCTTAGACATGTAATAACAGTCTTTTAATTCTAAAATTTTATTCGAAGGCAAATTGAGCATATAGCTTCCCACAGCCTTTGCGCTAATGAATTTTTTACTTGCATCGAAAAGCTTGAGGTCATTTCTTTTCAGCCCTCTGATATTTTGTAGTCGCTGCAATGAATTACAAATATGCAATCCATAGGTGGTATCCAATACTCAAGTATTAGAGTCTAAGGTACTTAATGAAAAATAGGTCTATATCATATAAACACTTGCACCCTGCTTCTAGCTTGCAAGATAATTCTTGCAATTATTCTTTCAATGTCCAAACTTGCCATAAAAATAATAGGTAATATGCATGGGGACATCCTTTGCCTTCTTATTTTTGAAAGCATTATCATTGACCGAACTAGGATCAAGATTTTTCAAAACATCGGAGACCTTCTCTTGTGTGAATCTAATTCGCAAGTTCCTTAACAAGTCCATATAGTTCGAACTAGTCAATATCGTTTTATCTATAATGTCATGTAGTGAGAGTGAAGTTGCCATAATACAAAATTAAATCTACATAAATTCAGAATAATAGTATAAATAGACCACTCATATTTGACATGCATAACTAGATAAGATCTTCTGTCTAGTTATGTCTTCTACTATTGTATCAGATACCATAGCCCTCATCTATGGTAAACAAGAAATCATAATCTAATTTTTTAATGGGGTTAAGATCTTAATTTCTCAATGAAGTCTTATGGTTATCATAACAAACCTCAATGAGTTTAAAGGTAGAAAATTCTTTCCAATTGCATCTCCTATAATTCTCAACATAGCCTTTGCCTCTAAAACACTTATAGCCTTATAGATATTACAACAAACTATAGTGTTTTAGTTAAGTCAGATCCTTTATTTTTTATACAATCATATCTAAAAAATATTATCTTTGTGGATATCACAATAAAGCAACATATCCAAAATATGCTGTAAGCATCTAATATGCACCAAGACAGCCTCACATCAATCACTATAGTATGCCTTGTGGATATCATAATAAAACTACTATAATTTTTGATAGAGTATTGGCTTAGCATGAAGGAAGGTATATCTAGCGTACAAAACACTGGGTAATCTTAATTCAAGATTCAAACTAATCCAATTGACTAGAAAAGTGTTATGATTGGTGGGAGGCTTTTTGTAATTTTTTTTAGACGTTAACAAGTTGGCCAGATAAGCAAACGGACCTAATTAAATAATCATCAGATTTGAAACACTCCTTAGACACCAATTGATTAATCAATTCAAGAAATTGATCAGCTTCTAGTTCACAATACTACAACTTAATATGATTTAATGAAGGCTTTAATGGTCTCATGCACATCCTATCTTAACCAATCATAATGATGCACTATTATAATTGTATCATGACAATCATAACAACTAATCATTAAACCAATGGAACTAAATATATCTCTAAGATAGGTTATCATGATCATAATCATAACATTATGTATCTAAACATATCTTTAAGATATATTAGGGTTTGGATGTTCAATTGGGTTCAACTATTGACCCAATTTGAACTAAACGAAAAACCCTAGCTTGATCACAATCAAGACTACATTTCAATCTTTGATTGTATTAATCAAGGTAGGCTCTGATACCACTATTGTATTTCAATGGCATAATGGAAGGTCTAAGTATTTAAAATTTTTCATTCAAACATCCAGATGCATCGAAACCTTAGAACCCAGAATTCATTGACTATAGCAACCAAAGTATAGATAAAATAAACATGGACAAGAGGAATACCTATAACGCTTGTTCTAATTTTCACTAGGCACCTAAGTATTCGCCCTCCAATGGTGATCCATATAGAAATTGGTCCAAGAATAGTGCTCCTACACCTTTGCTTCAAGAGTTCCAACCCCTAGAACTCGACTAGCCTTGTGCCGATTGGGTTTCACCAAGATCCTGACTTCATCCTCTCAGAACATTTTCTGGACTTCTGAATTCTTTCCTTTAGAAGCTTTCTCACCTTTGTCTAGATTTGATTAGAATTTGTCTTAAATACCAAAGCCTTGTCCTAAGACTAAGAGGGATGTAAGAAAGAAGGGAGAGACTAAGGAGACAAAATTGGAAAGCATTCTGGATTGTCCCGAACATCCATCACCTAAGGCCTTCTATAGATGCCAGATGGATGTCAAAAAGGAAGGATACACACTTTTTCAAACACCATATATCATCTGTGTATCAGGTTATTCAGAGTCTTCAAACAGAAGGACTCTTCTGCCTGATATGTCGATCACAATTCTCCCACTCATGCATGCATAGAGGAGGGATGCTTTGGCATCCCTTCTCAAATCAGATTAATCCAGAAGTTGTCATATGGCAAGAGGAATTAAATTTGATCTCAGATCACTAGATAAAGAAAGGGGAGATGCCTCCTTCTACCCAAAGTAGAAGGACTTCTTTTCACATCCATTTTGAAGGGGAGAAACTGCTTTTCCTCGTAGGATCTTCCAGATTTCATCAAATCTGGGGCGGAAAAATTTTTAAAAAAAATTATCCTACATATTTTAGATCTAATTCTCTAGATCTAATTTTATTATCTAATATTTAAAACTTAAAATTAAATCTAAAACTATGATGAAAGAAAAAGTACCTCAAGGGTAATCTGATTACCCTGTAGATGATCTCTGCACAGCTCGAGGTTCTGATATAGCCATGCAAGTGCCTGGCCTCTATTGGAATCCACTCAGGCAGGATTTGGAACATCTTCTTCTCATGAATCTACACTCCAAAAATCAGATCTTTATCTAATTTGAAAGTACTTCAGAACTCCTTCTGAAGTTGGAGCAGGAGCCTGTCGAAGATGTCCTGCAGCCTTCTATTCCAAGCGTCACCGCGCCTTGGATCTTTTTCAGATGGACGTCCAACTCTTTGGATGTGAAGAGAGGAGGAAGGAGAACAGAGAGGATGTGGAGAAAAGGAGAGGGGGTGGTAGCTATTAGGTTTTGTGCATAAAATAATTTCTTCCATGAAACCCTAGGCGTAGCAGGGTTTATATAGACCCTGTATGCTATGCAGTGCCACATCATTCAACCAAGCAGAAAATTCTAATAAATTCTGGAAAAATTTTGATTGGTGGACTGATCTCATCTGATCACATCAGATAAGAACCTCACCCTCTCTCCTAAGTTGGCACCAACATTGGATAAGCTCAATCAAGGTGGCACCAAAGAGTCCATGTTTATCAGGACTCTTTGGTTCTTATCCAATTGGGGCACCCACTTTAATCCAATTGGGCTCATGCCATAATCTGATTATGGCACCCAATTCAATTGAGTTTTGGCATGTGGACACTCCATAAAAATCTTCCAATGAGCCCTCTTCAGTTTATGACCCATATGTCAACTTTTGACAAATATCCTAAAATAAAATTGGCAGGTGCTAGGAATTAGCAGGTGTTGTCTTAAATTCATCTCATAAATTAAGACAAGCCTTTTCTAGGCTAGACAAGCTTTATTTAGACTGAGAGAAATCTTTCTAAGATTTTCTGAATGAGTCAAATCATATTTGGCTCAGTAGAGACAGAAAAGATTACACGAGGAAAAAGTTAGGCTCAATCGAGTGCTAGCACGATTTCCTTGAACCTAATTGGATCTAATCTAAATCAATTGGGTTAGCCCAATTGATGACATCCAAACCCTAACCCTTATTTGTGTGATCCAGTTAGGTTCAATTTCATATGGTAATGAGACATGTCGTGATCTCATCATCGACATCATCGAAACTCCTTTCGATGGATCAGAATTCTTCTGATTCAGACAATTAGAATGATCGATCATCAATATCATTCTAATTGCTCTCAAAATCCATCAGTGACACCTTGCAGTATGTGATGGCAATCCATCAGAACTGAAGACAAACCTCTCAGTGTAGCTACCTGTGTGATTGAGTTCCTCTATCATGAATCCCGACTGAATTAGGGTTAAGGTGAACTCGTCAAACCCAACATCAGTCATATAAATCAATCGATCGATCCGAGTCTGATGTGAAACCCTAATGGAAAACTCATTTTTCATTATTTCACTCTGCCATGGCCATGGGCTTAAGGACTCGATCTTTCAATTATCATAGGACTACTCCTCTCATCTACCGAGGTTGATAGATCCCATTTTGGTGCGATCTAGTTCCTACAATGAATATGCCACAGCCAACATGCACCTCAGGGTTCTGAATGGCTAGGAGACCAAGTTATGGTGTAGTCAAACTATAACACACTCAAGGTGAACTGTCAATGCACCTTAAGTCAAAGAACTAGACACACAACTGCAGCATCGAGCTAGTTATCGATGAGAAGGTAGACTTCCTTATGACTGCTCGAAGTGGTCACGCTCAGTACTCTCGTTCTCAATGAATACCTGTACTCTCACTCTGGTATCTCCACACTGTAGACTCAAGACACATCTATCCTAAGGAAGCGATCATACACCAACCTTCCGGATTGATCACCATCCTTGGGATGATCCTATGGTCAGGAGCTGTTTATGAGTTAGTTATGTAAATTCATGCCTTAAATTTTCAACTCTTGAAAATATGAATTTACATTTTCACTAACTCAAAAAATGTATCACAGACACAATGTATATAATATGATAGAAGAATAATCTTTTTATTCATTTATAGTCAAAATTATAAATTTGCCCTTAGATCTGTACAGGAATGTGTCAGCCGATCTGGCATCTAGGGCACACATCTAACAAACTTCTACTTGACCTAATGCCAATTGGCTACATATCTAAGTCCCATCTTCTCAAAGTGGGCTTCGATCTTCTGTTGGTCCAATGGCTTAGTCAGCAGGTCTGCCATATTATCTGTGGAGTTGACTCTCTTGACCTCGACATAACCCTTTTCGAGGTAATCACGGATCAAATAGAATCGCCACTCGAAGTGCTTGGACTTCTGGTGAGATCTTAGCTTCTTAGCTAGGGCTATGGCACTATTATTGTCGCAGTAAAGAGGTATGGCATCCGATGACATCACTCCAAGCTCTGCGGCAAACTTCTTGTACCAGAATGCCTCCTTCACAGCTTTCGATGCAGCAATGTACTCTGCCTCCATGGTAGAATCAACAATCACCGTCTGCTTGGAACTCTTCTAGCTAACTGCACCACCATTGCAAATGAACAGACTCCCAAATGTCAACTTTTGATCATCTATATCAGATACAAAGTCTGAGTCTGTATATCCCTGAATCTGGAGTTCTCCATTCCGAAAGACTAGAAACATATCCTTAGTCCTTCTCAAGTACTTAAGGATACATTTCACAGAAGTCCAGTGCTCTTCGTCTGAATTCGACTGATATCTGCTTGTGACACTCACAACATGGACTATATCAGGTCGTGTACATAGCATGGCATACATGAGGCTCCCTATTGCCGAAGCAAAAGGGATCTTGCTCATGCATTCAATCTCCTCAGGTGTGCTAAGGCACATCTTCTTGGAGAGATAAATGCCATGTCTAAAAGGCAATAAATCTCTTTTGGAGTTTTCCATGCTAAACCTCTTTAGCACCTCCTCTATGTACATCTTCTGTGAAAGTTCGAGCATCCTATTTGGTCTATCTCTATAGATCTTAACACCCAGTATAAAGGATGCCTCTCCTAGATCTTTCATAGAGAACTCCTTAGACAACCATACTTTGACTGAGGTTAACATAGGAATATCATTCCCAATTAGGAGGATGTCTTCTACGTACAATACGAGGAAGACAACTGCGCTCCCACTGACCTTTTTGAATACATATGGTTCCTCCTCGTTCTTGATGAAACCAAACATTTTGATGACGCCATTGAAATGAGTATTTCAACTCCGAGATGCTTGCTTAAGTCCATAAATGGATCTTTGCAGCTTGCAGATCTTGTGATCATCATCACTGGATGTGAAACCAAGCGGCTGTTCCATATAGATATCTTTCTCAAGATATCCATTTAAGAATGTTGTTTTCACATCCATCTGTCATATTTCATAATCGAAATAGGCTGTAACAGCAAGCAATGTGTGGATGGATTTTAGCATGGACATGGGCAAAAAGGTATCCTGATAGTCAATGCCTTCGCGCTGACTATAACCTTTTGCTACGAGTCTAGTCTTGAATGTCTCCACATTCCCATCTGTACCTATCTTTCTCTTGAAGATCCATTTACACCCAATAGGTACAATACCTTCAGGTGGATCTACCAAGGTCCAGACTTAGTTTGAGTGTATCGAGTCAATTTCTGATCTCATTGCCTCTAACCATTTCTTGGAGTCGATATCTGATATCGCCTCATCATAGGTCTTGGGATCATCACCATGAGCCCCATTTCCCGTGAGGAACATTCCCTCTACTTCCTTTTGTATGGTACCTAAGTACCTTTCAGGAGGACGGGAAATTCTAGTCGATCTACGAGGTGGAAGAGGTTGTGTTGGGATTGGTTCTGATTGATTAGGTTTCTTAGGTTCTTAAGCTCGTTGCTCTTGGGAGACATTCTCCTTGAGCTTAACTATTCTTCCGATGCCACCATCTTGAATAAACAGTTTTTCAAAAAAAATAGCATTTCGACTCACAATCACATTGTGGTCTTCCGGAATATAGAAATAGTATCCTAATGACTCTTTAGGATATCCTATGAATCGAGCTCTAAAAGACCTGAACTCTAACTTGTCCGTCTGCTGTCTCTTGACATGAGCCGGACAACCCTAAATTCTGAGATGATTCAGACTTGGCTTCTTACCATGCCATATCTCACACGGTGTGGTAGGAATGGTTTTAGAGAGAACCCTATTCAATACATAAATTACTGTTATGAGACAATGTCTCCAAAGAAACTCAGGGAGGTTTGTGAAGCTCATCATGGAACGGACCATTTTCTAATAGGGTCCAATTTCTCCGTTCTGAAACCCCATTAAGTTGAGGTGTTCCAGGTGGAGTCCATTGAGAGACTATGCCATTATCCTTAAGATAGTCTAGGAACTCCCGACTAAGGTATTCACCTCCTCGATCTAATCGAAGAACCTTAATGGACTTTCCTGTTTATTTTTCTACCTCATGTCTGAATTCTTTGAACCTTTCAAAGACTTCAGACTTGTGTTTCATTAGAAACACATACCCGTACCTAGATATATCATCAGTAAAGGTAGTGAAGTAGATGTAGTTGCCTCTAACCGGTACATCAAATGGGCCGCACACATCCGTATGTACTAGTGCAAGTAGATTTGTGGCCCTTTCTCCATGTCCCACAAAAGGAAGCTTGGTTATTTTGCCTTGAAGGCATGATTCACAAACTGGATATGACTCAAAAGTCAATGGACTCAATAGCCCGAATTTCTTCAATTTGTTAACCCTGTCTTCTGCTATATGACCTAGCCTTAGGTGCCACAGATACTTATCATTTAGACTATCTCTAGGCCTTTTAATTCCTATGGCATTCACATTTTGCTCAATATTAAATATAGATACATGAATATGTAGTTGATAGAGACCATTAATAAGAAAACCATCTGCAATTTTATTATTTTCATAAAGAATATTACAATGATCCTTATGAAAGCTAATCACATAGCCTTCTTGTGCTAAACATGAAACAGAAATCAAATTCCTGCTTACTGCAGGCACATAATAACAGTCTCTTAAAACTAAATCTAATCCTAATGGTAATTGTAGAGGGTAGGTTCCTATGGCCACAGCAGCAATTTTTGCTTTGTTCTCGATGCGTAGGATCATCTCTCCATCCCTCAGCCTCCTACTCTCCTCAAGATCCTGCATAGTAGTGCACAAATGAGCACTAGAACTAGAGTCAAGCACCCAACTGGATGCAGAAGAAATCGTAAGATTAGATTCTAAAATGAGCATACCTCCAGAAGGACCATCCTTCTTGTTCTTCAGGGTGGCTAGGTACTGAGGATAGTTTCACTTCCAATGGCTGTCTGATTGGCAATGAAAATATTTTTTCTTATCAGCAGCCTTCTTCTTCGATTCTGTCTTCTTCTTCTTGCCATCCACCTTCTTCTTCTTCACAGACTTCTTTTTTTTTCCAAAAGATTTTCTCCTAGAAGAAGTCTGCTCCACAGTAAGAACTGAGCCTTTTGAACCCTTCATTGAAAGCTCAGCCGTAACCAGCATGTTCATTAACTCGACCAAGGTACACTGCATCTTATGCATATGAAAGTTCATGATGAACTGACCATATGCATCAGACAAGGACTGAAGGATCACATCAATCTAAAAATCCTTATCTAAGATGATATCGAGCTTCTCAAGCTCCTCAAGATCCTTGATCATTGTCAAATAATGATCTTTGACTGACTGCTCATCATGCATCTTGGCCTTAAAAAGTCTTTGACAGACATGATACTTGGCCACGCAACTCTGTTCACCAAACAACTCTTGTAGGTGAGCCAACATTTGGTGGGTAGTCAAAATGTTCTCATGTTGGTGCTGCAAGTCATCAGACATTGCACCCAACATATAGTACCTTGCTTTGTTATCATCATCCATCCACTTTTTCAGAGACGCTCTCTGTTCATCAGTCAGATGTGCTGGCATGGTAGGTGGGTCCTGATCTAAGACATGAGTCAATTTTTTGAAACTCAGAATAATTCTGTAGTTCCTCAACCAGTCCTTGAAATTGGGTCCAGTCAGTCTATGGGTGTCTAGAATTTTGGTCAGAGGGTTTGAGGTAGACATGTTTCCTGTAGAGAGTCAAAAATTTTTAGTTAGATTTTGTAATCAGACTCAACTAATTTGTTTAAGATTTTTATTTTTAAACAATTTAGGCTCCCACTATTTTCTCAGATCCCTACACTTTCTTGGTAGAGATGTGAAAATCTCTGTGATCAGTGATTTTTAGTGGGTGGTGCGGTCTCACCGACTGGCTCACCACCTCACCTAACAGTTATTGGTGATGGATGAACCGATGAGTAGATAACTCTTGTCCAATGATTCTCTAATCATGATGCACTCAAAACTTGGTCTCTAATTCATGAAGCTCACCGTGTCCGGGATATTACTCCAATCCTTAGTTAAGTCAAATCCACCATTTGCACAAACTAGATTCTTGATTGGGTCCCTCACCGTATCCGAAATATTGAGCCCAACCCATCCTCTAATCCGTAGCATCCAATGCCTAATGGACATGGTTGCATCTTTTCGGTGCAACTGAGCCACTGTAACCAGTCGAGAACAATCAACCCCGAGAAGGGCCCGCACATCCACAATGGTGGAAGACCTAGACTTAATATTTTCTTAGAGAGATTTATTTAGGTCTCATTAAACTTGACTTGACATAGTCATAACAATTATGACTAACCTAGTGGCATGGGTTAGCTTGAATTGTTAGCCACCTCTAATCAGAACTGAGTCAACACATATGGCCAGGTAAGTGAGACTGGTGGGAGGGATATGCCATTAACTCGACAAGAACGCATTCGAGTCGAGTAGCTCCTAATTAAAAACTAGTCGGTCACATCTGCCCAACTTACCTTAGACACCAAATTATCGAATCAGAACTAATTGGGTTAGCCTACAATCCAGGCTCTAATCACCGAGCCAAATTAGGTCTTAACTTGATCAAGTCACATCTAAATATGATTCGACCTTGACCCAGACTTAATCTTATTAGGCTGGTCAATTATTAGCTTTCATGATCCCACCTAACAAACTCATGATTCAGTTTGATCAACCGCTAAACCTAATTGAGCTACCCAAGCCCGAACCCAATTTTATGAAAATATCTTAGATCTGAAATTCTCAATTTTAGACCTAAATAATTTTATAAGCTTAATTCATTAATTAAGTTTGGGTTCATAAATAAAGCATGTAAAATAAATCCTAGGGTTTCATGATCTAGGGTTTTGCAGAAAAGTAAGTTTTGATTTCTGATTAAGGATGAACACACGGCACCCCTACACATCATATAAACACCCCATTGAATGAGAAGAGAGGGTCTTAAAACTCTACTTTGTTCTTATGATCGGACATCCATGAGGAACACCTTAATCAGAAATATAAATTTAACTACAAAACTAGTTAGATCTAAATTAACATATCACATATACAATTTAAGATCTAACTAATACATGCTTTGCATACATCTCATGTATCAAAAATCAATCTAATTAATATACTTTCAGATCTGATACATCACATATAATATATAAAAAATAAAATTTAAATTAAACTATTCAAAATAAAAACTATTCTAGACAAGTTACTAGAATAATTCTACAACTAGTCTAGGCATGCAACAGATCAATTTTATGAAATAATTAAAATTTTATTTTTTATTATTTAATCTAATTATAACAATTATTACATCAAAAAAATGGAGAATAAATTATATTTAATTTATATTTTAATCTCATTAAAATATAACACTTTAGACTATTGATGGATTCAACTAATCCTAGTCTATTTACGCATCTTATGCATGTTAGATCTTCTTAGATTTAATTTTAAATATTTTAATTTTAGATCCTATCACATCTGATATGACATCTAAAATTTTTTAATATTAGATAAATTAAAATTAAAATTAGATCTAAAATAGATCTGAAATAGAGCCAACAACCTGGCTCTGATACCACTTGAAGGAGGGAAACCGCTTTTCCTCGTAGGATCTTTCAGATTTCATCGAATCTGAGGCAGAATAATTTTTAAAAAAATTTATCCTACATATTTTAGATCTAATTCTCTAGATCTAATTTTATTATTTGATATTTAAAATATAAAATTAAATCTAAAACTATGATAAAAAAAAAGTACCTCAAGGGTAATCTGATTACCCTGTAGATGATCTCTGCACAGCCTGAGGTTCTGATGTAGCCATGCAAGCACCTGGCCTCTACCGGTATCTACTCAGATAGGATCTAGAATAACTTTTCCTCATGAATCTATACTCTAAAAATTAGATCTTTATCTGATTTGAAAGTACTTCAGAACTCCTTCTGAAGTTGGAGCAGCAGCCTGTCGAAGATATCCTGCAGCCTTCTGTTCCAAGCATCACCACGCCTTGGATCTTTGTCAGATGGATGTCCAACTCTTTGGAAGTGAAGAGAGGAAGAAGGAGAGCAGGGAGGATATGGAGAAGAGGAGAGGGGGTAGTAGTTATTGGGTTTTGTGCATAAAATAATTTCTTCCATGAAATCCTAGGCACGGCAGGGTTTATATAAACCCTGTATGCTGCACAGTGCCACGTCATTCAACCAATCAAAAAATTCTAATAAATTCTAGAAAAATTTTGATTGGTGGATTAATATCATCTGATCACATTAGATAAGAACCCCACCCTCTCTCCTAAGTTGGCACCAACATTGGATAAGCTCAATCAAGGTGGCGCCAAAGAGTCCATGTTTATCAGGACTCTTTGGTTCTTATCTATTTGGGGTGCCCGCTTTAATCCAATTGGGCTCATGCCATAATCTGATTATGGCACCCAATTCAATTAGGTTTTGGCATGTGGACACTCCACAAAAATCCTTCAATGAGCCCTCCTCAGTTTAAGACCCATATGTCAACTTTTGACAGATGTCCTAAAATGAAATTGACAGGTGCTAGGAATTAGCAGGTGTTGTCTTAAATTCATCTCATGAATAAAGACAAGCTTTTTTTGAGCCAGACAAGCTTCATTTAGATAGAGAGAAACCTTCCTAAGGTTCTCTGGATGAGTCAAATCACATTTGACTCAGTAGAGACAGAAAATATTACACGAGGAGAAAGTTAGGCTCAATCAAGTGCTAGCACGATTTCTTTGAACCTAATTGGATCTAATTCAAATCAATTGGGCTAGCCCAATTGATGACATCCAGACCCTAATCCTTGTTTGTGTGACACAGTTAGGTTCAATTTTGTATAGTAATGAGATATGTTGTGATCTCATCATCGACATCATCAAAACTCCTTTCGATGGATCAGAACTCTTCTGATTCAGACAATTAGAAGGATCGATCAACAATATCATTCTAATTACTCTCAAAATCTATCAGTGACACCTAGCAGTATGTAGTGGCAACCCATCAGAATTGAAGATAAACCTCTCAATGCAGCTACCTATGTGATTGAGTTCCTCTATCATGAATTCCGATTGAATTAGGGTTAAGGTGAACTCGTCAAACCCAACATCAGTCATATGAATCAATCGATCGATCCGAGTCTGATGTGAAATCCCAATGAAAAACTCTTTTTTCATTATTTTACTCTGCCATGGCCATGGGCTTAAGGACTCGATCTTTCAATTATCATAGGACTACTCTTCTCATCTACCAAGGTTGATAGATCCCATCTTGGTGCGACCTAGTTCCTACAATGAATATGCCACAGCCAACATACACCTCAGAGTTTCGAATGGCTAGAAGATCGAGTTATGGTGTAGTCAAACTGTAACACACTCAAGATGAACTATCAATGCACCTCAGATCAAAGAACTAGACACACAACTGCAGTATCGAGCTAGTCATCGATGAGAAGGTAGACTTCCTTATGACTGCTTGAAGTAGTCACGCTCAGTACTCTCGTTCTCAATGAATACCTATACTCTCACTCTGGTATCTCCACACCATAGACTCAAGACACATCTATCCTAAAGAAGCGATCATACACCAATCTTTCGGATCGATCACCATCCTCGTGATGATCCTATGGTCAGGAGCTGTTTATGAGTTAGTTATGTAAATTCATGCCTTAAATTTTTAACTCTTGAAAATATGAATTTACATTCCCACTAACTCAAAGGATGTATCACAGACACAATGTACACAATGTGATAGAAGAATAACCCTTTTATTCATTTATAGTCAAAATTACAAATTTGCCCTTAGATTTGTATAGGAATGTGTCAGCCGATCTGGCATCTAGGGCACACATCTAATAGGTTTAGGCTCTTTTCTTATTGTCACACACGTGCATGCTAGGGAGCATTTTTGGCATCCATACGACCATTAGATAAATCTAAAAAAATTCCACATATACCTTCATTTAAATATAGAACCAATGAGGAATGTTATCTGAAAGCTGACTCATCATTCGAATAATATTTGAATGCCAGAAGGACTTCTTTAACATGAAGAGTCGCATGAGTCCGTCTCTGCACGTGCGCGCCTTCCTTCTTTCCAAGTTTTTCTCTGCCATATAAATTTTAGAAAAATAACATCTCAATCTTTGACATGTGTGCTAAATAATGGAGGGTGATGTGGGATACCACATGTCTTAAACCCAAAACAGAAGGACTCTCAGTCTTTCTCATGCCAAAATGCACACGCCCATCTCTTGTGCACCTAGAGTCCATCCAAGCTTGGACTCTTGGTTATGGTGCCCTATAAGGCTATGTGGCGCCATCTAATAGCTGCCACATCCAAATTCAAATCCAAATTAGCCCATGGCTTAACTTGGTTTCATTAAGAAGTAAGATTCAAACCAATTTCGAATCTGATTCAAAGAGCTAGGGTTTCCACACATGCTAGCATGCTTACCAGAAATCTTGTTTGGATCCAAAACTCCAATCAACCTTATCAAAAGGGTCCTTAGCTAATTTTCTTATGTGCGTGACCTATTAGATTCCACATCTAGCCAGCAGTAGGTCCAGATGAGAGTTGACCTAATTTGATTAGATTCCTTCTAATCGATTAAGGTCCAAAATATGCTTCAACAATTAGAACTCTTTCTAATTGACAATTAAATTAAACTTTTTAATTTGATCAAATATACAAATCAAGATTGATGTCTAGCAACGTATCATGATTACCTAGAAGATGTAAAATTTGATGAAAATATCAAATATACCATACAGTGGTAAGTTATCGTGTAATTCAATCCTTCGAGATCAGACATCTCTGGTTGTCGATCCTTGTTACCATGTAATTCAATCCTTCGATTATCCCTGCATCCTGAATATGTTTATGAGTATGAAATTATGTCAAACTCAACCACATATTCATATCGATTCTCCATCAATCAATGATAACTCCAATAATGAAATATTAAAAATTTTTTCTGATCTTTATCCTACTTTTGGCTAAAAGACTTTTCTGAGTCATCTAGATATGAAAATTCAGAGGATGCCATCTCTTTTTACTAGAAGTGATCAATTCTTTATTGATCGACTCACAATCTTTATATACACTCTACTATATCTAGAACATCCCATACATATCTTAATGCCATACTTAGATATGAATCAAAATATGGATTTATGTGCATTAGATTTCATGATGATCTTAGGTCTAAGGATCACTTACACAACTTTCACTTAGAGAACCATCTTTTGATATGTAAGTAAGACTCTATAAAATATTCTCTATCAGTGAGTCAATTCAGTAAACTCATTTCCTAATGAGCACTCACATCCTTATATTAGTATCTTACATAAGTGACTTATAAAATCAGCCATCCTCTCCATCAAGCATACATAGGATGTGCCAGTCTATCTACAACATTGATCTCTCACTCAATGTTCTATGATCGAAAATATTTAAGATTAAGATTTTAGGATTTTTAGGTTTCACAGGCATGAACTCTTCATGGTCCTAAAACTATTATCCTAATTCATGGGGTTTATCATAATCTTAAACATAATAAAATATAGCTAAAATGATAAATCAAAGTCCCATTTTATTATCAAATAAAAAATATCATTACATGAGTTGGAAGTTAACAAAGAAAAGTTCCATTGCATTACTCATGCGATTGGCTTGTAGGGCACTCTTCTTTTATGAACAACAGTTATTAACCAGCATGAAGTAGGGGTGTGCAACCAAACCGATCAAACCAAAAAACTGATCTGAACCACTAATTTTGGTTAATTTGGGTCAAATTTTTTCAAATTCTGTTCGATTTCAATTTAAAAATTTTCAAACAAAAAAAACTAGTTTGATTTTCAATTTTAGATTTGAATATCTTGACTTAAACAAAATTGATCCATACACACACACACACATCACATACATAGATAAATTATAAACTAGTTTACTGACCATTATTCTGATCCACTTCACTTTTTCCTACATTGTGCCTTAGCCTCCCAAAGACCCCTGCAACCCCAAATTATCCATCATGTTCATTCCTCCCTCTCCTCCCACTCCATCTTTGTCTCATGCCTCCCCTCTCCTCCACTTTGGCTTTGGCTCCAATAGCTCATGCCTTTCCTCAGACCCCTCTCCTCCCACTCTAGCTCCAACAACTCTGACTCCACCTACCCACGACACAAGGTTGCCATTTATGTCCTCAATTCCTTATTGTGCCTCACCTCTCCTCTCACTTTGACTCCACTCATTCTGACTCCACTTATCTACCACACAAAACATAAGCTATCTATTTAGCCCATCTTATAAGTTGCCCATGTAGCATGGTTAAGACTTAAAGTGGATAGCAGCCTATTTAGCCAATCTATCAACTATCCATTTGATAGAAGCACAATAGCCCACAACCCAATAGACCGAATCAAACTAAACCAATCTTTGTAGATCAGTTTGGATTGATTTTTTCATGTGCTTGATTTATTTTGTTTTCAATTCTAAAAAATTGATTTAAGTCGGTTCAGTCTGAAAATTGATCCTAAACTAATCTGAACCAAACCATGCACACCCCTAACATGAAGTTTTTCAAACAATCAAGGGGTATAATATGAAGCTTAATCCGAGGAAATGTGCATTTAGAGTTATCTTGATAAAGTTCCTAGGCTTTATAGTAACTCAATAAGGAATTGAAGCCAACTGAAAGAAGATTCAAGTAATGCTAGCGATTACCATCAAAAGATAGTCAAAGATGTCCAGTGGTTAGCTGAATGGATAACTACCCTAAGTTAATTCATGTCCAAATCAGTTGAAAGATGCTTGCCATTGTTTAAGGTCTTGCGAAATGCCAAAAACTTTGAATGGATCAAGGAATTTCAGCTAGCATTTGTCCAACTAAAGAAGTACCTCAACTCTCTATCACTTCTTACCAAACACAAGGATTACTTATACCTTTACATGGTTATCTCACCTCTAGCAATTAGTTTAGTTTTGGTCAAAGAAGAATCTGGAAATTAGAGGCCTATTTATTATGTGAGTAAATTGCCACAAAATGTCAAGATGAGGAATTCAGGATCAGAGAAAAAAGCTTATGCCTTGATTATCTCATCACAGAGGTTACGACCTTAGCTCATGCCATCATTGTAATGGCTAAACAACCATTGAAGCAAGTGTTACCAAGATCAGAGATCTTTGGCCACCTGGCCAAGGGGCTATGGAGCTTGGCAGGTTCAACATAAATTACCAACCCCAAACTACTGTAAAGGTGCAAGCTCTTGCTGACTTTATTGTTTATTGCACCTATGGGAAGAAGATGAGGATCACACATAACCTAAAGCTAGACTACATGAATCAGAAGAACAAATTTTATTTGATGCTTCACATCAACAAATCCTCTACTATAAGAGGGTGTGGAGACAGAATGATCCTTTCTAACCCAGAAGATATTGTGGCTGAGTACATCCCTGAGATGTAACTTTAATATTTCTAATAGCATGGTGGAATATGAGGCCCTCATTACCAAACTGAGGTTAGCCCAAGCCTTTGGGGTAACCCAACTCTGAGCTTACAGTGACCCGTAACTAGTGGTCAACCAAGTTCAAAGAGACTATAAAGCTTGAGATCCAACTACGGTAATATATAAAATATCTATCAAAGGTAAACGAGAATATCTCTACTTTCAATAAATTTGAAATTTTATAGAAACCTCGGGAAGAAAATATAAAGACCAATGTCCTTCCAAATTAGCTAGCTCAGAGTGTTGGGAATAGTGTCCCAAAGCCAATCGTCAGCCTGTTGATGATTGTGCTCATACTTGTATTAGTATATGAATTATAAATAAATAAAAGTTATTTTGGTATTTTCATCACAAATTATTTCATCTTCTAATGAACTCCTGTGTTGTGGTGAAGTCCTTAGGACTATTTAGACATGATAAAGGAGGATTTATCGTTTAGTCCTTAAACCTGTTCGCGATCAAATGATACGTTGTTACCAAGGACAACAATGTTTATCAAGCATAAGTCATTGTGTGTCATATAGGTTGGTTGTCCTCTTAATCAAAGAGTGTGGAGACACTGGTATGGCATACAGGTGAGATGTAAGGGTACATTTGCACTGAACGTGACCGACTCTGGAACTTTTTCTGCCATCAAGATTTGCTCTGATGGGATATAGGTATAACTGTCCCTCCGACCTGAGACCGCCATGGTGACTTGCAAGCAACTCACTGCACTTAGGCACTGGACTACCTGAATTTTTAATTTAGTGACGGAAGGCTGCTGGGTGTAGTCAAGTACTTAACTTATCGGTGTGTGTGTCAAGATGGGATTGATCACTCCAGTTCAGGAGCTGTGTACAGTCATATTTTAATTTAGCAAAACCTTGGCCAGGGTAGTCCTAGTGAGGAGTCACAGGACTGTTTGAGTTGAGCACGATTCGGATGATCTAATCAGGGTTGATAGTTTAACCCTGAGTCATCCTAAACACAAGGGTCAAAAGGATGAATTATACAATAACCATATTCACGTAGGTTCTAAGTATTATGATTATAACTATTCGATCTATCTAGACGTCGGATACTATTGCTAGATGGTCACTTCGATTAGTACAGAAATTGGTTCCTATGCTACCGGCTTAAGTTCGAACCTGCGGGGTCACACACATTAGAGGTTCCTATCTGATCTGATGGCTGGTGAAGAGTCCTAATGCTCGTGGACTTTGAGTCCTATATGTCTGAAACTTTGTGAATGAGAATCAAGATTCTCTAATCATGAGTTCCACACATTTTGGGTATCGGGGTCAAGAGTCCCACTGGTTTGGGACTTTTTGATCAGGGTTTCATGTCGATGGACTCTAATGCTCGATTGCCCATCGAATTTGGACTCAGTATTTATGAAAGATTTATTTAGTGATTTGATTGCTAATTAACTCAATTTGATTAAGTAATTATTTTTGGATCAAGTCCAATTGAATTAGATTCAGTTGGGTTTGACCCGATTAGGTTAAGTGTTGACCTAATCGCCAAGGTGGTTTGGTCCCTGATCTGATCAGGGGTTGGGCTTAGTCAATTTTTGTTTTGATTAGGATTTTATTGAGCCTAATTAAGCCTAATTAAGTTGGGTTTAACTTAGTCTAATTGTGCCTAACCTATTTTGATTAGGTTGGCTCAATTAGGTTGAAACCACTTTGACCTCATCTCCCTGCACCACTTCACTTATCTGCGCCATTTGAATTCACGAGAAACAACTTCTCATGAATTTTTTCCCACACAGAAGCCTTCCCATGCCCTCCCTTGTGTGCCATTTATCTGGATAAGGATTGGTTTGTTGGCCATTCAAATTCAAAGGATGTTTGAATTTGAATGGGCAACTAATCCATGCGCCACCCACCTTATCTTGTGCGCCATTTAATCTACATGAGAAAGAGTTTCTCGTGTAAATTCTCCATGCACAAAGAACCCATGCCTCCTCTCTTCTCTCACCCAGAGTGGATAAGGATGGGTTGGTTTGCATTTGAATTCAAATTTGATTTGAATTCAAGTGAGCAACCACCTATCTTTACCCTCTCATGCGGATAAGACGCATCTTGCACTGTTTTAAAAGAGAAGAGATGGTGGGGCATGCATAAAATTTTTTTGAGAGAGAATAGTGGGTGTGAGGAAGCCTTGTGCATGAGTTGGAAGTTCAAAAGCTTCTGAGAGAAAAAAAAAGAAAAGAAACAAAAGTGGGCACAGAGTTTTCAGTGAGTACCCTAGGGTTTCTGCTTGGGGTTTGGGAAGTGAGAAGGTGAGCTACGAGTGTTGTGAGCCCACAAAACTTTAGGGAGAGCTTCATCAACCTCTCAAGTACATCTGTTGATGATTCAAAGTATCTAAAGAATCGACATATCAAAATCGAAGGAGTTCGATCAGCATCAGCCATCGAAAGGATTCTGCAACGAACTAGCATTCGTGAGGAGCCAATCAGACCATGAGCTTTGTGTGGACGATCCGCAAAGGTCAAACATACTGTGTGACTACATTACGATGATCAGACCCTTCCGACAGTGATCAGATTGCGACGATCGACTACCCGCATGAAAGTAATGTGTTCGGAACACATAACAGTAAAATATTTACTGTAGAATTTAAAATTTTAAATTTAAATGCATGCTATACATATCATATTTAGATTCTTGTATAGGGTTAATACATATTAATTAATTAGATTAATTAATAATTTTTACTACAAAATTTTAATTTTGAAAATTTTTTAAAATTATCGTTTTACCCCTGCACTGAAATTTTCACCCACACAAAGTTCTCTATCTTGAGCCTAATGACCTACTTTGAAGTGCTTGATAGACCAAGCATGGATTGTTGACCCTAGAATTTATTTAATAATACTAAAATACTTAAATACATTTGATATTAATGAAAACTTAAGAGAATGCTTTTTTTTTTGGTAACACTTAAGAGAATGCTTGTAGGAGAAGTTCTGATTCTTATAGATTGCATAATTAATCTAGAAGTCTCTTAAAACTAGTCAAAGAGAAGTTGCTCAGGATGCTCAACAAAGGACAAAAGATAAGAGTCAATCCTGAAATGCTTGAGCAAACTCTAGCACACTCTTTTTGAATCCATCCAAGAGTCAACTTCAAAAAATCAAGAGCCGACTCTACTAGATGAGTCGATCCCATTAGAACAAGAGCTGACTCCCAAATGATCTCAGGGTATCAGATAGAAAGTAGCAGAAAAAGTTGTCTTGAATATAAACTGACTCCAAAAAATCAAAAGTCAACTCTACTAGATGAGTCAATCCCACTAAAACATGGGGCGACTCTATAATTGTCTCAGGATACAAGATAGAGAGTAGTGAAAATTTGAGTATAACTTGAGCCAACTCCAAAAATTCATGAGCTGACTCTAGTGAAACTCGAGTTGAGCCCAACAAATGCCGGGTTGACCCCAGATTGACCATAGTCAGAAGACAGAAAACTATACCGAGTTACTATGGATGATGAGTTGACCCCTAAAGAGCTTGGCCAACTCCTAAAGAAGCCAAGTCAAATCTTGAAGATTAAGAGTCAACTCCGCCAATTTCTGACAACATAATGCTAGTTTTTCAAAAAGTTTTCAATGGCTAGAAATTATGAGTAATGGCTAGTTTGTGCTGTGCAATGACTTTCTCACATCTTCAAATTAATTTTGGACATATTTAAGCACTGAATTAAATTAGAAAGTTAGTTCTTTTTTATTTTTGAAATAGAAAGCAATAATAGAGTGAAAAAAAGAAAGGGAAGAACACTTAAGAGTGCATTCAACTACATCTTATCAAACACTCAAGTGAATTGAAGAGAGCTTGAAAGCATTGATTGAGTGACTTACCAGCCAAAGCATCATCTTAAAGCCTTTAATCAAGCTTCTCTTTAGCATTAAAGGAGGAAATCTTTATATTCAAGAGACATCTACATCAACTTTCTTGGACCTTAAAGTGTTTTTATTCCTTGAACTCAGATTTATTACTCATTATATTCTTGAGCTTGTAACAAGTTTATTGGAAATAGAAACTTGGGGATTGTTGCCCAGAGGTAGCAACCCAAGAGAGGGGGATGAATTGGGTTCATATAAAAATTTAACCAAATTTGAGATCTAAATAATTATGTGCAATTAATTGAACTAACATAAGTGTTGGTGAAGTGGATGCAATTCAGCAGTAGAAATAGGATATAAAAATTACTATTCAAGAACTATAACAATGCAAAGCAAGTATTAAATGTAAGAAGGATAAACAAGAGAAAGCACAACACAAACACATAATAATTTTATAGTGATTCAGTGCAACTCTATACCTACGTCCACTCCCCAAGCTTTTTTTGAAAATTTTACTATAATCAATCCAATTACTGATATCTCATGATGTTGTCATTAGAACACTATGATTATCAGTTTAATTTTAATTTAAAAAAAAAATTAAAAATATGTACAAAGTAGTGAGTCGGGTTGAATCTATGGAGAAGACAGTGCTGATTTAAAATCTTTAATTTTATAAAAAAATTCAAAAAAATAATTTAAGTTGAAAAATAAAAATTAAAAAGTATGAAAAATAAACTTGATACTAAGATCTACTATCTAGATCTTAGCTTCTACTTGTAATAAAATAAAGAACAAAAATTTAAAGTACATAAAAATAACTTGACACTAAGATCTACTATCTAGATCTTAGCATCAACTTGTAATAAAAATAAATAACAAAAATTTAAAGTGTATAGAAATAAAGAACAGAAATTTAAAGAGCATAAAAATAACTTTTGTATTAATTAAAATTTAGAATTTAATTACAAAAAATTAAAAAGACAAAGTAAAGAAAATAAAAATTATAACAAAGAATCTAAAGTTGATTGGCACAGTTCCATCGAAAAGATGGTTGATGACCTCTCCTTCTTCCTTCAAACTCCTCAGAGTAAACTGGACTTCCTCTTCTTTTTTCTCTTTGTATCTGATCTTTGAGATGATGTAGATGTGGAGATGGCATAGGAGACAAAACTCTTCTTCTCAGCACCTCTTGAATCGAAGCAGCCTTCAACCCAAGCTTTGCTTGCTACTCCTTTTCTATGTCTCTTCCTCTCTTAGATGATTTTTCTTGTATGCCTGAGGTCCTTTTTATAGGTGTTTAAGGGGAGAGAATTTTTTAATTTACCGATGTGGGATTATAAGATGAAGCATGGAGTCGAAGAGGTTGAGTTTCTATTGATTTTGGTGTCTTTTGCCTTCTCAAACTCCACTTTCATGATCGTGCATCAAGCACGTGAAGCCATGCGTCAAACTGCATCCCATGAAACCATGCACCCTACAAACCCTCTTCTTTCTTCTTCATGCCAGTCCCCCCAACCAGCCTTTCTTCTGCCTCCACATTCATGCCAAGCAATGCCTTGCTTCCTATGTGCACCACTTTATTTTCCCATGCATGAAGACCAGCTCGTGTTGTGTTCTGTTTCCACTAGAAGCCCTAGGTACCCACTATGAGCTCCCGCCTTCCACATCATTTGAATCTACATGCACCTTGTTTCCATGTGGTCCATCTGAAAGAATTATGCCCTACAAGCCAACCGCATATGGGATGCGATAGGGTATTTATTGTAATTTATATTTCAAACTCATGTAATTGATATTAATATTATTAATAAAATTAATATTTTTGATTCATTATATGCTGCATCTTATTAATTTTAAGATTATAATGAACCTTATAGGTCTGGGCAATGATTTTAGGGTCATGATGAGATCATGCCAGTGAGACCTAAATCTTTGATAGTCTTGATCTAAAATATTTCTAGTCGTTGGTACATTGAGTCGAAGATCAAAGATACAGGTAAGACTGACATGTCCTATGTATGCTCAAAAATGAGGGTGTTTGATCTCACAACCACTTGTGTGATGACACTAATACAAGGATATGGGTACTCATTAGAGAATGAGTTCACTGAATTGACCTGCGAGAGAATAATCCGATGGAGTCTTATTTACATGTCAATTGATAATTCTCTAGTGGGAGTTGTGTAAGTGATCTTTTGATCTGAGGTCACCATAGTACCTTGTGTACATGGATCCATATTTTGGTTCACTACCTAACTTGATTCTCTGATCCTTGTGTGGGGTGTTCTAGATATGGTAAAGTATGCATGAAGATTGTGAGTGATCAATAAGTGATCAGTCACTCTTAATAAGGGGAGCGAACATCCTATGTGATCTCATAGGATGGTGATTCTGAAAGTATTTGGCCAAAGCAGGGTGATAATTAAAAAAAAAATTCTGATATATTATTCACTGAATCATCACCTTCAAATTGAGATACATAAAGATAAGTGATTGGGTTTGACATATTTTTATGTCCACAGCTCATCTAGGATGTTGTTTGATTGAAGGATTGAATTACATGAAAACTTACCACTAAAGGGTATTTTGATAATTTTTTATCAAAATTTTAAATCTTTCAAATAGTCATGACATGTTAGTAGATACCAATCTTGACTTGTGAGCTTGATAAAAATTGAAAGAATTTGATTTTAGAATCAATTTGGAAGAGTCCAAGTTGAATGGGACTATTCGGGTGACCTAATCTCATCGGATTAGGGTTACGTCGAAAGTCCGGATCCACTGCTAGCTAGATTTGAAATCCAATGAGTCACACACTTTGAGATTTAATCTTAATCTAATTTAATTAGTATTTAATATAAATTTTATGGGTTAATTTGATATGCTAGCACATTGTATTAACCCAAGTTTCCAAATTGATTTGGTTCAAAGTATTTGAGCTAACCTAGATCAGTTGGCTTTGACGATCTTCTTGCCACTCAATGCCTTTTGCAACTTCGAAATTTTCTCTCAGGCATCGTGGAGTTCATCTTGAAGTTGCCACATCCGCATAGACCTTGCCCATCCAAATTCTCTACACTTGATCAGGGACTCCAAGGTGTTGATTTCTTCATAGGCAGAGTCAAGCTGAGATGATATACTGTCAATTTTGCCGCCACTCCCCAAGACTTCATTTTCACTGCATTGGATACCCTCTACATCTCTTCCATCAGTTGCGCCTTCTCGACACTATGTGCCATAATACCTCACCGAACTTTGTCCAGACTATGAATTAACGTACATAATAATAAAACATCACCATGAGCGGCCTATTTTCAGTTGTAGAAGTAGCTTATTTTTCAGTTGTAATAGTAGCCCAGATTTCTGAAGCATGAGCATCTTGCTTCCTATTGCTTCACACAGCTTGTGTGTCTTTAGTTTCTAACACAAACAAAAGGCTGTCCATGGCCAAAAGCAATTTGTCTGTCTACTTGGTTTAGTTTTGGAATTGTTAGTTGCAATTTTCCAGCTCTCAAGTGAACATGTTCAGGTTCATGCTTAAATGTTTCTACATTTCTTGCTTGACATAGTTTCATACACCTTTCTGCTTGAAACAACTCTTTGTTTCATATAACAGAAGGTGCATTACATAATCAGTGTTCATGAATATCAATTATCAATCTGAAGCCATAATGAGATGAGAAACTTTGTGCCAATAATTTAGCAGCCTCTAGAAGATATTTTTATAGGATAAATCATTCGTGAGGGATAACTTATCAGACCCTCAGAAGGCTATTGAGAGTGCATGGCACAGACACAAGCTCATCACTGGCATATAATGCCTCTCATGTAAAGACGAAAAGTGCTAGATACTGCAGGCATAAGATTGCCGTAAGCACATAATGCCACTCATGAGAGATAACTTATCAGACCCTCAGAAGACTGTCGAGAGTGCATGCCACAAGCACAAGCTCACCGCCGGCACATAATGCCTCTCACATGAAGACAAGGAGTGCTAGATGTTGTAGGCACAAGATCGTCACATGCACACATGCTACTCATGAGGGATAACTTATCAGACCCTCAGAAGGTCGTCGAGAGTGCATGTCACAAGCACAAGCTCACCACCGGCACTTAATGCCTCTCTCATGAAGATGAGAAGTGTTAGATGCTGCAAGCATAAGATCACCACAGACACACAATGCCACTCGTGAGGGCTAACTTATCAGATCCTCAAGAAGACCTCAATGATTTCGAGATGGAGCTAACTTACAAGATCCCAGCAGAGCCTGAGTCATTTGAAAAGATGAGAAGTGCTAGATGCTGTAGGCACAAGATCGCCGCTGGCACACTCTACCTCCTTAGAAGAAAAGCAAAAAGATAGATGTTGGGTGCAAAACCCCCCCCAGCCGAAGTTCGTGTTAGGAGTGACCCCTCGGGGATTCTACCGACGTCCGACCTACAGCGGCAGGAAAACTTCGTCTGGACTCCTACGGGAGCTGGACTTCGTCTCCGACTCCAACTGCAAGAAGACTTCGTCCGGACTCCTACGGGAGCCGGACCTCGTCCCCGACTTCAGCGGCAGGAAAACTTCGTCCGGACTCCTACGGGAGTCGGACTCCGTCTCCAACTTCAATTGCAGGTAAACTTCATCCGGACTCCTACGGCGTAGGAGTCCGGACTCCGTCTCCAACTTCAATTGCAGGTAAACTTCATCCGGACTCCTACGGGAGCCGGACTCCGTCTCCAACTTCAACTGCAGGTAAACTTCATCCGGACTCCTATGGGAGCCGGACTCCATCTCCAACATCGACTGCAGGTAAACTTCGTCCGGACTCCAATGGGAGCCGGACTCCGTCTCCAACTTCAACTGCAGGTAAACTTCGTCCGGACTCCTACGGGAGCCGGACTCCATCTCCAACTTCGACTGCAGGTAAACTTCGTCCGGACTCCTACGGGAGCCGGACTCCGTCTCCAACTTCAACTGCAAGTAAACTTCGTCCGGACTCCCACGGGAGCTGGACTCCATCTCCAACTTCGACTGCAGGCAAACTTCGTCCGGACTCCTACGGGAGCCGGACTCATTCCCTAACTTCAACTGCAGGTAAACTTCGTCCGGACTCCTACGGGGCCCGGACTTCATCCCCAACTTTGACTGTAGGAAGACTTCGTCCGAGCTCCTACGGGAGCCGGACTTCGCCTCCGACACCAGCTGCAGGTAGGATTTGTCCGGGCTCCCACGGGAGCCGAACTTCCGCCCTGAACTCCAGCTGAAGGTCTCAGCCAAGATTTATCGACAGATGATCCCCATCCGGGCTTCTGCAGAAATCAGACTCCAACCAAACTTCGGCCGACAAGTCTGGACCCCCTGGCAGGCCGCAGTAACGGCCACGATTCTGCTCCACTCCCTGCGGCGGATCCTACGCGGCTCCATCACTCCCTGGCAGGCCGCAGTAATGGCCACGACTCTGCTCCACTCCCTGTGGTGGATCCTACGTGGCTCCATCACTCCCTGGCAGGCCGCAATAATGGCCACGACTCTGCTCCACTCCCTAAGGCGGATCCTACGCGGCTCCATCACTCCCTGGCAGACCGCAGTTACGACCACGATTCTGCTCCACTTCCTGCAACGGATCCTGTGCAGTTCCACCACTCCCTGGCGAGTCACGACAATGGACGCCGCTCCACTCCCCGCAACTGATTCCATGTGTTGAGCCATGGTGACAGCCACGACTCCACCCCATTACTCTTCATGATAAATTCCTCCTAGCCCCGTACGGCCCACGACGAGGCAATCATAAACAGTTGCTATCAATCCTTTGCTCCCCCCGTCTATAAAAGGGGACCCCGGATACGTTATTCTCTAAGCTTAAAATTCTATCTCAAAACTCTGCTAAAATTTTCGTTCGAGCACTCCATTTTTGTTGAGGCAGAGAACTGACTTGAGCGTCGGAGGGTCTTGCCGGAGCAACCCCACCTCCAGTTTAGACTTCTTTTGCAGGTCCCGACGGCGACCGCGACTCCCTCGACTCCAGCTTCTTCGGCGCAGGCGGATTTTTGCACCAACAGGATTGGCGCTAGAGGAAGGGTTTGAACCTTTGCAGTACCCTTGTTCTTAAAGGAGCGCTCAATGGGACCACTTCCGGTCATCTTTTCCGGCGTCTCCTCCTCCTTCCCCCACTAGATCCTCGCCCGATGCCTTCTCGTGAAGCATCCACATGGCGACCCATGGCCTCCGCATCCAAATCTCAGGCTCCGACCTCGCCTCCAGTTTCCCAGGTCCCACATCCTCCGACAACGGCCGCCGACATGGAGCTGTCGGATAATCAACCTCCGACGGATTTCGCCAACACCATCTCGGAAGAATCTCGGCAGGGAGCGACCGGCGTATTGGTCGGACCTCCCAAGCGGCAAAAGATCGAGGAATCCATAACTTTCACTGAAGAAGATGCTCAGGGAGTTCAATTTCCTCATAACGATGTGGTCGTAGTTTTCTTGAATATAGCTAATTACGACATCTGCCGCATTCTTGTCGACAATGGGAGTTCGGCCGACATTTTGTTCTAGATGCCTTCTCAAGATGTCCATCCTTGACAGCCATTTGAGGCCGATTTGCTCCCCTCTAGTAGGGTTTACCGACGATGCTGTCCCAGTGGAGGGAGTGATAATTTTGACTGTAGCCGCGGGTCGATATCCAAGACAATCCAGGGCTCTGGTGAATTTCCTGGTGGTGAAGGTGCCGTCAGCCTACAACGTGATCCTCGACCGACCTGGCCTCAATGCTCTCCGAGCCATCGTGTCAACCTACCATTTGAAGTTAAAATTCCCTACCAACCAGGGGATCGAAGAGGTCAGGGAGACCAAGCCCTGGCCAGACACTGCTACAACATAGCCTTGCAAAGAAGCGACTGATCCGACCCCTGTCCAATTGATGGGCTGGATGCCCGCGATGACCTTACTGAGGAGAGAGGTGGCCCAACTGAAGATCTGGTTTCGATCCCTTTGAACGATGGGAATGCGGAGCATGTAGTGAAGATCGGCTCCAACCTAGGGGAAGAGGTGCAGACGTATCTCATCGATTTTCTACAAAAGAATGCGGACGTTTTCGCTTGGGTTCCAGCAGACATGCCGGGGATTGACATGGAAGTCATGGAGCACCGCCTGGCCGTCGATCCCAAGCATCGATCGATGAAAGAGAAAATTTGAGGTCATGCACCAGAAAGACAGAAAGCAATAGCCGAGGAAGTAGACAAACTTCTGAAAGCCGGATTCATTAGGGAAGTCAATTATCCTGACTGGATTTCCAACGTTGTCCTAGTCAAAAAGGTAAACGGCAAATGGAAGATGTGCATAGACTTCAAAAAGCTGAATAAAGCCTGCCCAAAGGACAGCTACCCTCTGCCCAGAATTGATCAACTGGTGGATGCGACCTCGGGCCATGAGCTCCTCACCTTTATGGATGCATTCTTCGATTATAATCAAATCAGGATGGCACCGGAAGATGAAGAAAAAACTGCTTTCATTACTAATCGTGGCCTTTACTGTTACAGGGTCATGCCTTTTAGCCTCAAAAATGCAGGCGCAACCTACCAACGGCTGGTGAACAAAATCTTCAAGGAGCAGATCGGCAGCAATATGGAGGTCTACGTGGACGACATGCTCGTGAAAAGCAAATCTTCCATGAACCACGTCGTCGACCTCGAGGAGGCCTTCGGTGCCCTCCGAAAATATAAAATGAAGCTAAACCCGACTAAATGTGCTTTCGGAGTGACCTCGGGGAAGTTCCTGGGCTTTATGGTATTGGGACGCCGAATCGAAGCCAACCCGGAGAAAATTCATGCCATCCAGGAGATGGCCGCCCCGAAGTCGATAAAAGAGGTTCAGCGCCTTATAGGTAGGGTAATAGCACTGAATCGCTTCGTCGTGAGGTCGGCCGAACGGTGCTTACCCTTCTTCCAAACCCTCAAGTGGCCGAAGAACTTCTGTTGGACCCCTGAGTGCCAACAGACGTTCGAAGAACTAAGGAGCTACCTCGGCTCACCTCCGCTGTTGGCGAAGCCAGAGCCTGGAGAGGAACTATTTTTATACCTGGCGGTCTCTCCCACGGCTCTCGCGGCAGTCCTTGTCAAGGAAGAAGCAAAAGTCCAACGGCCGATCTACTACGTCAGTCGCGCGTTGAGAGATGCCGAGACCAGGTATACTAAATTAGAAAAACTGACTTACGCCCTGTTGATTGCAGCCTGGAGGCTCCGACCCTACTTTCAAGGGCACACCGTAATGCTACTCACTGACCAACCGATCAAGGCGATTCTACACTGGGTGGATGCCTCCGGGGGGATGGCAAAATGGGCGATCGAGCTCACAGAATTCGACATCAACTATCGACCCAGGCCAGCAATGAAGGCCCAGATATTGGTAGATTTCATAGTGGAGTGTACTATCCCGGAGGAGGCCGAACCTGAACAAGGTGAAATTGATGGCCTGGAGTCCCGACCGAACTCCCCCAAAGAAGAAGCAGATCCCTCTGGTTGTTTTTGGGCCCTCTATGTGGACGGATCTTCCAATATGTCAGGCGTAGGTGCGGGCCTGATCTTGATCAGTCCAGAGGGAATCGTCACAGAGTACGCTCTGCGCTTCGAGTTTCCCGCAACAAATAATGGAGCATAATATGAAGCTCTGATCGTAAGACTGAAGATCGCCAAAGAGCTGGGAGTAGATCGGCTCCAGATCCACAGCGACTCCTAACTAGTAGTGGGACAAGTCAACAAAAAACTATGAAGCACAGGAGGACAGCATGGCTAAGTATCTTGAAAAGGTAAAGGAGCTCATCCCCACCTTCAGTAGCTTCAACATCAGGCAGATTTTGAAGATGGAAAATATCAGGGCCGACCTTCTCTCCAAGCTGGCAACGCTGGCTCCGGCCGAATTGCCCAAGGGTGTTCTCTTTGAAGTTCTAAAGTGCCCGAGTACAGAAGAATCGTAGCCCGTGATGGAAATTGACCACGAGCCCAGCTGGATCGACCCACTGATAACATATCTCAGAGACGGAGTTCTCCCCCAGGATGCAAAAGAAGCTCGGAAGCTCAGAAATCAAGCCTCCCGATACATCCTTTATGAGGGCAAGTTGTACAAGAGATCATACTTTTTGCCCCTTTTGAAATGTCTCTGGCCTTCAGAAGCTGGCTACGCCTTGTGGGAGGTGCATGAAGGAATCTACGGAAGCCATCTGGGGGCTAGATCTTTATCCCACAAGTTGCTCCACCAAGGATATTACTGGCCGACGATGCATCATGACTCGATTGAATACGTCAGAAAGTGTGACCGATGTCAGAGATATGCCAACATCCAGAGATAGCCCGCCACCGAGCTTACACCCTTGAGTGCCCCATGGCCTTTTGCACAATGGGGGATGGACATCCTTGGACCCTTTCCCGTGGCGTCGGGGCAGAGGAAGTTCCTCCTGGTAGCGATTGACTACTTCACTAAGTGGGTCGAAGCCGAACCACTGGCGAAAATCACAGAAGCTAAAGTGCAAGATTTCATCTGAAAGTCAATCATTTGCAGGTTCAGTCTGCCAAGAACCCTAATCACTGATAATGGATGGCAATTCGTGGGAGCAAGATTCGTCGAATTCTGTGAAGATCTAAATATCTCCCACAACTTCACATTAGTAGCCCACCCTCAGGCGAACGGCGATGCTGAGGTGACCAACAGAACCCTGCTGCAGGGGATCAAGACAAGGCTCGAAAAGGCGAAGGAAACTTGGGCAGACGAACTTTATCATGTGCTGTGGGCATATCGAACTACCCAAAGACTGCCCACGGGGGAGACCCCCTTTGCTTTAGCCTTCGGAACGGAGGCTGTTATCCCAATTGAGCTTAAACTCCCGTCGGCGCGAGTCGTGGTATTCAACGAACATCATAATTCACAAGGTCTTAAAGCCAACCTCGACTTACTGGAAGAAAAGTGGGAGGTAGCTCAAGTTCGGATGGCAGCCTACAGATAGAAAGTCGCCCGCTATTACAATTCCCGGGTCAAGAATAAAGTCTTTAGAGCAGGAGATCTAGTGCTTCGACGAGCCGCTGTCTCGCAACCTCAGGATCGAGGGAAGCTCGCCCCAAACTGGAAAGGCCCGTATGAAGTCAAAGAAGTAGTCCGGCCCAGAACTTATTACCTCAAGGAGCTCGGAGGAGCAGACCTCCCGCGATCATGGAGCTCGAAAAACTTACGAATGTATTACCGATAACTTTATTTTAAATAAAGGTTGCATATCTAAATGTTACCTCTCTTGGCACAAGCCTATATCGACAGGACAGTCAAAACAAATCGTGTCGGAAGCGGGAGGAGAACTTCATCTCGACAAAGTCGAAGGCCCGGTTCTCTCTAGACCGGATGGGGGGAGAGGCCAAGCAATGCCCATATGTGCCCCCACAGCCCTGTTAGGGACAGGAGGAGAACCTCGCCCTAACTTGAGCAAAGTCGAAGGCCTGGTTCTCTCTAGATCGGATGGGGGGAGAGGCCAAGCAACGCCCATATGTGCCCCCACAGCCCTGTTAGGGACAGGAGGAGAACCTCGCCCTAACTTGAGCAAAGTCAAAGGCCCGGTTCTCTTTAGACCAGATGGGGGGAGAGGCCAAGCAATGCCCATATGTGCCCCCACAGTCTTGTTAGGGATAGGAGGAGAACCTCACCCTAACTTGAGCAAAGTCGAAGGCCCGGTTCTCTTTAGATCGGATGGGGGGAGAGGCCCTGCAACGCCCATATGTGCCCCCACAGTCCTGTTAGGGATAGGAGGAGAACCTCACCCTAACTTGAGCAAAGTCGAAGGCCCAGTTCTCTTTAGACCGGATTGGGGGAGAGGCCCTGCAACGCCCATATGTGCGCCCACAGCCATGTTAGGAACAGGAGGAGAACCTCATCCTAACATGAGCAAAGTCGAAGGCCCGGTTACACCTAGGCTGGATGGGGGGAAGGGTCCAGCAGCGCCCATATGTGCCCCTACAGCCGCGTTAGGGACAGGAGGAGAACCTTGTCCTAACTAAAGCTGAAATCTGTTATGACAGAAATAGGGAAAGAACTTCACCCCGACACCAATTAAGGCCTGGTCATTCAAGACCAAATGAGAAAAAGGGGGACCTTCCCAGCAGCCCCTTCGCAATAAGACTCTGTCCGGACTTCTACGGGAGCCGGACTTCGCCCTCGACTTTGATCGCAAGAAGACTCCGTCCGGACTCCTACAGGAGCCGGACTCCATCTCCGACTTCAACCGCAAGTAGACTCCATCCAGACTTCTACGGGAGCCAGACTTCGCCCTCGACTTTGATCGCAAGAAGACTCCGTCCAGACTCCTACGAGAGCCGGACTTCGCCCCTAACTTCAATCGCAGGTAGACTTCATCCGGACTCCTAAGGGAGCCGGACTTCACCACTGACTTTAAGTGCAGGTAGACTTCGCCCGGACTCCTACGGGAGCCGGGCTTCATCCCCGACTTCGACCGCTGGTAAGCTTCGTCCGGACTCCTAAGGGAGCCAGACTTCGCCCCTGACTTCAATTGCAGGTAGACTCCATCCGGACTCCTACGGGAGCCGGACTTCACCCCGACTTCACCTACGGGAGCCAGACTCCTGCAACCCCACCAAGAGCAGAGGGAAAAATCCCACTCGAAAAAGAAAAAGGGGAAAGGGGAGAGGAGTTAAAAAGGAAAGCGATGGACTACGTCAGCAACGAATGGAAAACAAATAGCATTAAAGATGCAGAGAACCTCATCTCAACAAGGATTGGGGTTCTTATCAAGAACCCCAGCTTTCAAGAAAGCTCTCAACGCAAGATCGAGATAAGATGACTTCCTCAGGGTGACGAGAAGCTCAGACCTCTGAGCTCGAGCCCTGATAGGGGGGCACCAAATCTGAGCGACCGAAGACAAATCTGCGGCCATGGACGAAAGGATGGGTCGATGCGATGGCAATCGGGTACCTCCGAACGATGCAAAGACCGAAAGAAGCACGGCAAGCGATAATTCAACACATGAGTAAAAGAGGTAGCAGAAAATTTCCTTCTCATATTACTTATTAAATATGCATTATGGAGCCATTAAGGCTGAAGAAGAAGGATGACTAGAAAGGCGAGCCAACGTGGCCACAACCAGTAACCTTCGAATGACCTCAAAAAAAAAAAAATAAGAAGAAAGAAAAGAAGAGAAAGAAAGAGAGAGAAGGGAATACAACAATAACAATGGTAAAGGAAAGAAGTTCGGCAGGCAGCAATTCGACGTAAAGTGCAGATGAAGTAACAAAATCTTCTTCTCATTTTTTGATTAACAAGATGTACGTTACAAGATCCGGAGGGCTAGAAAATGAAAACATTACTACAAGACTCGAAAGGGATACACCGGAGACCACTTCAAGCTGTCGACTTCTCTTCCCGGTTCTATCCTTCTCAGTAGTATTTTCCAGTGCGTGTGATAAGCCTCTCGGCTCTCACCCCCCGCCTCGTTCCGCTCCATCGCCGAAACCCCAACACTAGGGGGAAAAGGATGGGATAGAATTCAAGGGGCAGCGAAGGCAACAGCAGCGGCGACGATGACCTGCATCAAGAAGAACCGGAGGTACCTCGGAGGCCGCAATGGTGTCGGAGGCATGCGCCACCACCGTGTGCTCCACGACAACCACCGTTCTAGGTACTCTGGCAAGGTCAGCATGCGCTACTTCCACCGTCTCCGCAACAAGTTCTACTGCCCCACCGTCGGTGCCGACCGCTTCTGATCCCTCAGCCCCGACGACATCAAGAATCCCGCCATAGCTTGTGACGACAACTTTGCCCCCTTGACTGGTGTCGCCCCGTTCAGCTACTCCAAAATTCTCGGGCGGAACACCCTCACCGGCTTTCCCCGTTATTAAACCCCTATTGTTGAAGAAATTCTCCCTCGAGCCCCCTTTAAGGTGACGGGAACCCTCAGTGACAGTTTGACAGCCGAAGAACTCGCAGGCCACCATTTTCCTCCTCACACTCCTCTTGGTCTGTGGCATCCTCTCAAGGTTGGCCTCCAGGGTGGGGGCCCCGACGGGAGAACCCCTCGGGGAGGTTCGGGGGACTGAAGATGGTGGGGAGCCGGCGGGGATGGCAAAGACTGGTGCGAAGGGTGCTCAGAGTCGAAAAGGACACCGATGGAGTGGCTGAGCGGCTAAACTCTCAGATGGAAGAAAGGTGTCGACCCTCAGGCGAAGTGAAGCCCCTGGAGAAAAGGCGGGGGCTTAAATAAGCAACGGGGCCTGACGCAGTTATGGTGGCAGATGTCCCTAGGTCAACCAGTGCCCGCCACGTGTCCCACTCACCATGGCATAGGGCTGACCGTCGGCGGACCATTATGGCGTGACGCTTAGGATTACGCCCTGGTGGGAGTTTCGAAAGGACTCTTCAGATCGCCCTAATCGGAAAAAGGCTCCAGCACGCGCGCATTAAATGCCAATATTTTCAAGGGCAGTCGTGTGCAAAATTCAAGGAAACGACTTCGGCTGTAAAAATTTTCTATACTTCCTTCGATCAAAACTCGAACTCGGAAGTAGGGGGACTGGTGTTGGGTGTAAAACCTCTCCGCCGCTGAAGTTCATGTCAAGAGTGACCCCTCGGGGATTCTACCGGCGTCCAACCTACGACGGCAGGAAAACTTTGTTCGGACTCCTACAGGAGCCGGACTTCGTCTCCGACTCCAACTGCAAAAAGACTTCGTCCGGACTCCTACGGGAGCCGGACCTCATCCCCGACTTCAGCGGCAGGAAAACTTTGTCCAGACTCCTACGGGAGCCAGACTCCGTCTCCAACTTCAATTGCAGGTAAACTTCATCCGGACTCCTATGGGAGCCGGACTCCATCTTCAACTTCAACTGCAGGTAAGCTTCGTCCGGACTCCTACGGGAGCCAGACTCCGTCTCCAACTTCGACTGTAGATAAACTTCATCCGGACTCCTATGGGAGCCGGACTCCGTCTCCAACTTCAACTGTAGGTAAACTTCGTTCGGACTCCTATGGAAGCCAGACTCCATCTCCAACTTCGACTGCAGGTAAACTTCATCCAGACTCCTACGGGAGCCGGACTCCATCTCCAACTTCAACTGTAGGTAAACTTTATCTGGACTTTTACGGGAGCCAGACTCCGTCTCCAACTTCAAGTGCAGGTAAACTTCGTCCGGACTCCCACGGGAGCCAGACTCCATCTCCAACTTCGACTGCAGGCAAACTTTGTCCGGACTCCTACGGGAGCCGGACTCCGTCCCCAACTTCAACTGCAGGTAAACTTCATCCGGACTCCTACGGGGCCCGGACTTCATCCCCAACTTCGACTGCAGGAAGACTTCATCCAAGCTCCTACGGGAGCCGGACTTTGCCTCCGACTCCAGCTGCAGGTAAGATTTGTTCGGGCTCCCACGGGAGTCGGACTTTCACCCTGAACTCCTGCTGAAGGTCTCGATCGAGATTCATCGACAGATGATCCCCATCTGAGCTTCTGTGGAAATCAGACTCCAATCAAACTTCGACCGACAAGTCTGGACCCCCTGGCAGGCCGCAGTAACGGCCATGATTCTGCTCCACTCCCTACGGTGGATCCTACGCGGCTCCATCACTCCCTGGCAGGCCACAGTAACGGCCATGACTCTGCTCCACTCCCTGTGGCGTATCCTACGCGGCTCCATCACTCCCTGACAGGCCGCAGTAACGGCCACGACTCTGCTCCACTCCTTGTGGCAGATCCTACACGGCTCCATCACTCCCTGGCAGGCCGCAGTAACGACCATGATTCTGCTCCACTTCCTGCAACGGATCCTGTGCAGTTCCACCACTCTCTGGCGAGTCACGACAATGGACGTCACTCCACTCCCCGCAACTGATTCCACGTGGTGAGCCATGGTGACAGCCACGACTCCACCCCATTACTCTTCATGATAAA
The DNA here is from genome assembly GCF_000442705.2 of Elaeis guineensis. Lineage (NCBI taxonomy): Eukaryota > Viridiplantae > Streptophyta > Magnoliopsida > Arecales > Arecaceae > Elaeis > Elaeis guineensis. The sequence continues at coordinate 29,007,527 of NC_026007.2, forward strand.
TTCCTTCTGGCCCTGTACGACCCACGACGAGGCAATCATAAACAGTCGCTATCAATCCTTTGCTCCCCCCATCTATAAAAGGGGACCCCAGATACGTTATTCTCTAAGCTCAAAATTCTATCTCAAAACTCTGCTAAAATTTTTGTTCGAGTACTCCATTCTTGTTAAGGCAAAGATAGTCCTGTTAGGGATAGGAGGAGAACCTCGCCCTAACTTGAGCAAAGTCAAAGGCCCAGTTCTCTTTAGACCGGATGGGGGGAGAGGCCCTGCAATGCCCATATGTGCGCCCACAGCCATGTTAGGAACAGGAGGAGAACCTCGTCCTAACATGAGCAAAGTCGAAGGCCCGGTTACACCTAGGCTGGATGGGGGGAAGGGTCCAGCAGCGCCCATATGTGCCCCTACAGCCGCGTTAAGGACAGGAGGAGAACCTCGTGCTAACTAAAGCTGAAACCTGTTATGACAGAAATAGGGGAAGAACTTCACCCCGACACCAATTAAGGCCTGGTCATTCAAGACCAGATGAGAAATAGGGGGACCTTCACAGCAGCCCCTTCGCAATAACACTCTGTCCGGACTTCTACGGGAGCCGAACTTCGCCCTCGACATTGATCGCAAGAAGACTCCGTCCGGACTCCTACGGGAGTCGGACTCCTACGGGAGTCAGACTCCATCCCCGACTTCAACCGCAAGTAGACTCCATCCAGACTTCTACAGGAGCCAGACTTCGCCCTCGACTTTGATCGCAAGAAGACTCCGTCCAGACTCCTACGAGAGCCGAACTTCGGCCCCAACTTCAATCGCAGGTAGACTTCATCCAGACTCCTAAGGGAGCCGGACTTCACAACTGACTTTAAGTGCAGGTAGACTTCGTCCGGACTCCTACGGGAGCCGGGCTTCATCCCCGACTTCGACCGCTGGTAAGCTTCGTCCGAACTCCTAAGGGAGCCGGACTTCGCCCCTGACTTCAATTGCAGGTAGACTCCATCCGGACTCCTACGGGAGCCAGACTTCACCCCGACTTCACCTACGGGAGTCGGACTCCCGCAACCCCACCAAGAGCAGAGGGAAAAATCCCACTCAAAAAAGAAAAAGGGGAAAGGGGAGAGGAGTTAAAAAGGAAAGCGATGGACTACGTCAGCGACGAATGGAAACTAAATAGCATTAAAGATGCAGAGAACCTCGTCTCAACAAGGATTGGAGTTCTTATCAAGAACCCCAGCTTTCAAGAAAGCTCTCAACGCAAGCCCGAGATAAGATGACTTCCTCAGGGTGACGAGAAGCTCAGACCTCTGAGCTCGAGCCTTGATGGGGGGCACCAAATCTGAGCGACCGAAGACAAATCTGCGGCCACGGACGAAAGGATGGGTCGATGCGATGGCAATCGGGTACCTCCGAACGATGCAAAGACCGAAAGAAGCACAGCAAGCGACAATTCAACACATGAGTAAAAGAGGTAGCAGAAAATTTCCTTCTCATATTACTTATTAAATATGCATTATGGAGCCGTTAAGGCTGAAGAAGAAGGATGACTGGAAAGGCGAGCCAACATGGCCACAACCAGTAACCTTCGAATGACCTCAAAAAAAAAAAAATAAGAAGAAAGAAAAGAAGAGAAAGAAAGAGAGAGAAGGGAATACAACAATAACAATGGTAAAGGAAAGAAGTTCGGCAGGCAGCAATTCGACGTAAAGTGCAGACGAAGTAACAAAATCTTCTTCTCATTTTTCGATTAACAAGATGTACGTTACAAGATCCGGAGGGCTAGAAAATGAAAACATTACTACAAGACTCGAAAGGGATACACCGGAGACCACTTCAAGCTGTCGACTTCTCTTCCCGGTTCTATCCTTCTCAGCAATATTTTCCAGTGCGTGTGATAAGCCTCTCGGCTCTCACCCCCCGCCTCGTTCCGCTCCATCGCCGAAACCCCAACCCTAGGGGGAAAAGGATGGGATAGAATTCAAGGGGCAGCGAAGGCAACGGCAGCGGCGACGATGACCTGCATCAAGAAGAACCGGAGGTACCCCGGAGGCCGCAATGGTGTCGGAGGCATGCGCCACCACCGTGTGCTCCACGGCAACCACCGTTCTAGGTACTCCGGCAAGGTCAGCATGCGCTACTTCCACCGTCTCCGCAATAAGTTCTACTGCCCCACCGTCGGTGCCGACCGCTTCTGGTCCCTCGGCCCCGACGACATCAAGAATCCCGCCACAGCTTGTGACGACAACTTTGCCCCCTTGACTGGTGTCGCCCCGTTCAGCTACTCCAAAATTCTCAGGCGGAACACCCTCGCCGGCTTTCCCCATTATTAAACCCCTATTGTTGAAGGAATTCTCCCTCGAGCCCCCTTTAAGGTGACGGGAACCCTCAGTGACAGTTTGACAGCCGAAGAACTCGCAGGCCACCATTTTCCTCCTCACACTCCTCTTGGTCTGTGGCATCCTCTCGAGGTTGGCCTCCGAGGTGGGGGCCCCGACGGGAGAACCCCTCGGGGAGGTTCGGGGGACTGAAGATGGCAGGGAGCCGGCGGGGATGGCAAAGACTGGTGCGAAGGGTGCTCGGAGTCAAAAAGGACACCGATGGAGTGGCTGAGCGGCTAAACTCTCAGACGGAAGAAAGGTGTCGACCCTCAGGCGAAGTGAAGCCCCTGGAGAAAAGGCGGGGGCTTAAATAAGCAATGGGGCCTGACGCAGTTATGGTGGTAGATGTCCCTAGGTCAACCAGTGCCCGCCATGTGTCCCACTCACCGTGGCATAGGGCTGACCGTCGGCGGACCATTTTGGCGTGACGCTTAGGATTACGCCCTGGTGGGAGTTTCGAAAGGACTCTTCAGATCGCCCTAATCGAAAAAAGGCTCCAGCACGCGCACATTAAATGCCAAGATTTTCGAGGGCAGTCGTGTGCAGAATTCAAGGAAACGACTTCGGCTGTAAAAATTTTCTGTACTTCCTTCGATCGAAACTCGAACTCAGAAGTAGGGGGACTGGTGTTGGGTGTAAAACCTCCCCGCAGCTGAAGTTCGTGTCAAGAGTGACCCCTCGGGGATTCTACCGGCGTCCAACCTACGACGGCAGGAAAACTTCGTCCGGACTCCTACAGGAGCCGGACTTCGTCTCCGACTCCAACTGCAAGAAGACTTCGTCCGGACTCCTACGGGAGCCAGACCTCATCCCCGACTTCAGCGGCAGGAAAACTTTGTCCAGACTCCTACGGGAGCCGGACTCCATCTCCAACTTCAATTGCAGGTAAACTTCATCCGGACTCCTACGGGAGCCAGACTCCATCTCCAACTTCAACTGCAGGTAAGCTTCGTCCGGACTCCTACGGGAGCCAGACTCCGTCTCCAACTTCGACTGCAGATAAACTTCGTTCGGACTCCTATGGGAGCCGGACTCGGTCTCCAACTTCAACTGCAGGTAAACTTCGTTCGGACTCCTACGGAAGCCAGACTCCGTCTCCAACTTCGACTGCAGGTAAACTTCATCCAGACTCCTACGGGAGCCAGACTCCATCTCCAACTTCAACTGTAGGTAAACTTTGTCTGGACTTTTACGGGATCCGGACTCCGTCTCCAACTTCAAGTGCAGGTAAACTTCGTCCGGACTCCCACGGGAGCCGGACTCCATCTCCAACTTCGACTGCAAGCAAACTTCGTCCGGACTCCTACGGGAACCGGACTCCGTCCCCAACTTCAACTGCAAGTAAACTTCATCCAGACTCCTACGGGGCCCGGACTTCATCCCCAACTTCGACTGCAGGAAGACTTCGTCCAAGCTCCTACGGGAGCCGGACTTCGCCTCTGACTCCAGCTGCAGGTAGGATTTGTCCGGGCTCCCACGGGAGCCGAACTTTTGTCCTGAACATCTGCTGAAGGTCTCGATCGAGATTCATCGACAGATGATCCCCATCTGAGCTTCTGTGGAAATCAGACTCCAATCGAACTTCGATCGACAAGTATGGACCCCCTGGCAGGCCGCAGTAACGGCCACGATTCTGCTCCACTCCCTACGGCGGATCCTACGCGGCTCCATCACTCCCTGGCAGGCCACAGTAACGGCCACGACTCTGCTCCACTCCCTGTGGCGTATCCTACGCGGCTCCATCACTCCCTGACAGGCCGCAGTAACGGCCATGACTCTGCTCCACTCCCTGTGGCAGATCCTACACGGCTCCATCACTCCCTGGCAGGCCGCAGTAACGACCATGATTCTGCTCCACTTCCTGCAACGGATCCTGTGCAGTTCCACCACTCTCTGGCGAGTCGCGATAATGGACGCCGCTCCACTCCCCGCAACTGATTCCACGTGGTGAGCCATGGTGACAGCCACGACTCCACCCCATTACTCTTCATGATAAATTCCTTCTGACCCTGTACGACCCATGACGAGGCAATCATAAACAGTCGCTATCAATCCTTTGCTCCCCCCATCTATAAAAGGGGACCCCAGATACGTTATTCTCTAAGCTCAAAATTCTATCTCAAAACTCTGCTAAAATTTTTGTTCGAGTACTCCATTTTTTGTTGAGGCAAAGAACTGACTTGAGCATCAGAGGGTCTTACCGGAGCAACCCCACCTCCGGTTTAGACTTCTTTTGCAGGACTCGACGGCGACTGCGACTCCCTCGACTCCAGCTTCTCCGGCGCAGGCGGATTTTTGCACCAATAATAGATAATATATGACCAGAGTAATCATCTCAACAGCATTCCTTCTGCTTGAAGCATTGTCTCAAACCTAGGGGGTAGTGTTGAGATGGTTATTATGATGCCTCAGCTATGCTAAAGTTGAGCTACCTAGAACTTCACTTGTACTGAGCTGAATAGTGTCAATCTAAGCATTTGACTGTGCTAATCTCTATGAGCCGAGCAAAGTGCACACTACACTATTCTCTGTGAGCCGAGTAAGATTCATGTAGAATTCACAGATTCAAATTTAAAGATGAAAGTAAAGTAATTTATTTTATTGAAGTCTTTACAAAAAAAATTGATACATGCTTTACAAAGAGAAGACAATTGCTCCAGATAGTGTCTTACAAACAAGAGAAGAAAATGAGGAAAGTAAGAAGAAAAAGAGAGGGACGGGAGAAGATGGAGAGGAAAATAAAAAAAAGAGAGGATGAAGAGGGATATCTCGTTGCAATCGATGGAACATCAGATCGGCCAGGTGAGTTGGTTCAATCTTCATCCACCAGGGACCTCACCTCCACACTATCCAAGTGAGCTAATTTAATCTTCATCTGTCGAGGCCTCTACCTCTTCATTGGTGCTACCAGCTTCTATGTCATGAAGTTCTAGATACGACATTATTTTCTACAGACGGGCCTTGCAATCGTTGAAGCCTTGGATAAAGATGGTGTGGCGACATCAAGCATCTCCCTTCTGAATGCCGTAGAATTTTGGAACTCTATAATGCAGCGCTCCTGGACTGCAGGCGGGATGTGCTCAGATGGAGGGGGAAGCATAGCTGCATAAGGTAAAGGAGGGAGAGCCCCATGGGAGGAGGATGCGCTAGCCCATCTAGCTCTCCCCCTTTCATGAGCTAGGCACTTCCGATGGGCATCCCTTGTGAAGGTATTCTGCTCTCTCACTCGTTGCTTGATTTGCTCTAAGGATGGCAGATTCGAAGGCAAAGACATGGCAGCAGTCAAAAAAAAAAACTCCTTCCCACACAAGGAGATGTCCCCACCTAGAAATGCAAAGAAAGTTTAGCACCTCATCGAAAGGATTGCCTCACTCAATCGCTTCATCTCCAAATTAGTTGAGAGATGTTTGTCTTTTTTTCAAATCCTTAAGCAGCTAAAGGACTTCCAATCGATGATTAAGTATCAAAAAGTATTTAAGGAGCTGAAGCAATATCTCAACTCGGCACCCTTGCTTACAAAGCCCTAACTTGGAGAAGAGTTGTTACTTTACCTTGCCATGTCTCCATCAGCAATCAGTTCAATTCTTATCCAAAAAAAAAGATGAATCTAAAAATCAGTGTATTACTCAAGTAAGGTCCTTCAAGATGCTGAGACCAAGTACACAAAGTTAGAAAAATTGATATTTGCTCTGGTCATCACGGTAAAGAAGCTCCGGCCCTACTTTCAAGCTCATGCAATAGTGCTGCTCATGGATCAACCAGTCAAGGCAGTCTACCATCCGGACACATTGTGATGTGTTGCAAAATGGACCTTACAACTCTTTGAGTTTGACATTAAGTTCTGCCCAAGACCTTCAATGAAAGCTCAAGTCTTGGCGGACTTCATCCTTGAGTGCACCATCTCTGATGAGGAGGGCTCGGAGGCTGTAGAGGGCAACTCAATGGCACTAGAGGAACAAATAAATATGGACCTTGATCTTGAAGACCAGTGGATTCTTCACATGGATGGATCTTCCAATTCATCAGGATTAGGAGCTGGGGTCATTTCAACCAGGCCGAAAGGTGAGGTGGTGGAGTATGCTCTATAGTTTGAATTTTCAGCTACCAATAATGAGGTAGAGTATGAGATTTTAATTAACGGGCTTAGACTTGGAAAGGATGTGAGAGCCAAGCACTTGAAGGTCTGTAGTGACTCCCAACTAGTGGCAGGCAAGTCAAAGGTGAATGTGAAGCTCGAGAGGAGAACATGAAAAGGTATCTCGAAAAGATAAAAGAACTAACTACATCTTTTCTGATCTTTGATATTCGACAGGTACCTCAGGCACAAAACACAAGGGCAGATGCACTGTCCAAGCTAGCAGCCTCTCTACCACCCGAGATCCAAAAAAAAACTTATGTTGAGGTATTAGAGAACTCAAGCTTGAAAGAATCTCTTGCTGTCTAGCAGATTGAAGAAGAGTCTTGCTGGATTGATCCCTTGCTGAAGTACCTTCGATCAGGTAAATTATCACCTAACAATCAAGAAGCTTAAGAAATCTGCAAGTAGGTTGCTTACTATGTGCTTCATGATGATAAGTTGTATAAGCAGTCCTTCTTCCTCCCGCTTCTGAGGTGTCTGCGACCGTCTGAAGCAGACTATGCACTAAGAGAGGTCCACGAGGATATTTGTGGATATTATTTGGGTGTGAAGACTCTTTCTTACAAAATTCTCCGACAAGGCTATTATTGGCCCTTGATATAAAAGGATGCCTCCGATTTTATCAGAAGGTGTGATCACTACCAGAGAATTTTTAATGTTGAGCATCAACTAGTGGTGCCCCTTACTTCTATTACCGTTCCATGGCCTTTCGCTCAGTGGGGAATGGACATCCTGGGTCCCTTTCCTCAAGCCTCAGGTCCACACAAATTCCTTCTAATGGCCATTAATTATTTCATAAAGTGGGTGGAGGTCGAGCCCCTAGCCCAAATAACAAAGGCTAGAGTTAAAAATTTTATCTGAAAATTTATTATTTGCTACTGTGGTCTCCCAAGGGCACTGGTAACCGACAATGGCAGGCAATTCAGTGGCTCAGGGCTTCAAAAATTCTGTGAAGATCTTGAAATTGAATAATGCTTCACCTCAGTCGGACACCAACGGCAAATGAGAAAGCTGAAGTAATGAACAGGACTCTTGCAAGGCCTGAAAGCTAGGCTTAATCAGACTGGGGGATCCTGAGTGGATGAGCAGTATCATGTGTTGTGGGCATACGAAATAACTCAAAAAATTTTGACTGAAAAAACTCCATTCAACCTCACATTTAGAACTGAGGTGGTTATACCGATTGAGATCGGACTTCCTTCCTTCAGAGTCGAAGAATACAATGAGGATACCAACTCTGAATAGTTGTGAACCAATCTTAACTTGGTTGAGGAGAGCAGGGAATGAGCTGCTGTGTGGATGGCATCCTACTGATAAAGGGTGGCTAAGTACTACAATTTTCAAGTCAAATCTAAGAAATTTTGAGTTGATGATCTGGTGCTACAGCACATCGAAGTCTCACAACCTATGGAGCGAAGAAAGCTATCACCTAATTGGGAAGGCCCTTATCAGATGGATGAGACAGCATGCCCCGAAACTTATAAATTGAAATAGATTACTGGAACTCTACTCCAAAGACCATGGAACTCAACTAACCTCCGAATATATTATCAATGATGTTGTAATTTTACTGGAACATATACATGAATGAACACTTCGATTTGTCAACATCAATCCTTCCATATATAAGTGCGGGTTATATTAAAACTAGGCCTCTAATCAGCCTCGGGATGTTAAAAGTCTTTGATCGACTTATAATGAAACTCGACCTCTGATCAGCCTCAAGATATTAAAAGCCTTTGATCAGCTTATACTAAAACTCGACTCCTGATTGACCTCGAGATGTTAAAAGCCTCTAATCGGCTTATACTGAAATCTGGCCTTTGATCGACCTCGAGATGTTAAAAGTCTTTGATCGGCTTATACTTAAAGTTGGCTTTTGATCGATCTCGAGATGTTAAAAATCACTGATCAGCTTATACTGAACTCAACCTCTGATTAGCCTCGAGACGTTAAAAGCCTTTGATTGGCTTACAATGAAACTCGACTTTTGATCGGCCTCGAGATATTAAAAGCCTTTGATCAGCTTATACTGAAACTCAACCTTTGATCAGCCTCGAGATGTTGAAAGCCTTTGATCAGCCTAAAAATTCTAAAAGCCTGAGGTCAGCTGTAACTATCCCTATTTTAATGTTGAAGACAAAAGAAAGGTACTAGTGTATAACCTGAAAACTTGCATCATATAGCTACTCCCTCAACCTGATTCTTGAGCTCTAGAGTAGGGGGTAGCATTATGAAGATTGAAATTTTATTATAAAGTTTTTATGTATTACAATGATCATGTAGAGTCAGTATGATTTAGAAAATGACAACATGAGGATATATATATATATATATATATATATATATATATATATATATATATATATATATATATATATATATGAACGTATGGTTGGAAAAGTTGTAACTTTATTCCAACAAGAAGCACTTATAAGAGTATAGTCAGCTCTGACTGACATTACAAGATGAAAAAATAAAATAAAATGAAGAAAAACAAAAGTTAGCTATTCGGTTGGTGGGGCAGTGTCAGTTGGCTGCACCTCTTCGATGCACCACGCTCTACAAGGAATCATGAATTTAGAAAATATGTAAGTATTCGCTCACTTTTCATGTAGCTGCATCAAAGTGTCTTGCATATCCATCTCGAGGTTGGGCAGCTCAGACAGATCAAGTTATGGGTATAAAATTTGAAGTGCATTGCGATAGAAGCTGTAGCCGAAATAGAACACATTGCCTTAGAAGATAAATCAGAAATGCTATGTTTTGATGCAAAAAATTAATAAAATTTTTATGGCACATAGAGAAGGAAGTGTCCTTCTACTCTAACTATCTAAATCATCAAAAATTCACTCAATAAATTTATTTGGTGCATGGGAAGTTGGAGTGCCAAAAGATGGCACCCCTTCATCCCAAGTAATGTCCCCTGGTCCCCTATTTATAAGGGATGCCCCAAGTGGCTTCTGGCTGAGATTTTTGGGTGAGCTAGAGAAAAGGATCTAGAAATCATAAAAAAAAATCATAAAAAATTTTGAGAAAAAAAAAGAGAGAAATTTGAGTGGCAAAATTTGCTACAAGGGTGGTGAGATTTTTAGCAAGTGTTGCTGGAGTACCCTAAGATTTAGTTTTTTTATATGTTGGAGCTAAAAATTAAATTCTAAGTTGTATGATATCTAAAGAGCTTCTTCTTGGTGTCATTTTAGTGGTAAGATCAAAAGCAACTGAGCTTTGGTGCGATCGTGACGCAAGTTTGAAGCCGACAGTATTCTTGAGAAGACAAGACTGCGGCTGCGCATCGATTGGGAAGGACCTTGGCTACCTTCTGTGTGGATCACCATTGGAGGACTTCTACCTTCGGGTCTTGTCGAGAATACCAATATTTTACTTTTCTATTTTAGTTAAAGTATAATATTCTATCTCTTTGCATGCTTGAATTTGCTTTGATCGTGTTTGGCAAGGTGATTCTAGGGTTTTGGATTTGGCTCGATAGTTTTATTTGATAAAGCTATTGATTTGAGTATTTTAAAAAATTTTAAAAATTACTTTTTGCTGCATGGCTGGAACCCAACAATGATATCAGAGCCATCCTTGTCTGATTCGATCAACAAGTACAATATAGTAGCTTAGTATTATTCTTTTTCATATCCTTCCAAAAATGTAGCATTATTTTTGCATCGATTCTTCAAACTCAAAAAAATATTTTTGACTTTTTATGAACTATGATTCTAAATTTTAATTATTAAATTATAAACTTATGATAATTTAAAATTTTATTATCATGGTTGCATGATGATTAAATTGATGTATAGCTAATAAGGGTGTTATGCATGCCTAATTAGATTAGAGTATGTTATATTATATGAATTTGTTAGTCATATGTCATGACTTTGATTATACCCTTATATATTTTTTGGCATGATAATGTGATTGCTATTTTGAATAGTAGAAGCATGCAAATTTGTATAATTTGTAGTGTACATTTTATGCGCTTATATAGTTAGGATATGTCGGGACCAGTTTAAAGTCTCTCATAAAATTATATTAAGTTGTAATGTCGGAATTTACTTTTAAATCAAAAATCAAATTCTTAAGATCAATTGATATCGAGAAAAGTATAAAAGATGATTTTCTAATTAGATCCATTTACTGGCCAGGCCAACTCTGTTGGTGTCTAGAAAAGCTACGGGGAGCCTCCCATCTACTTACTTGGCCAATTTGATCTTCTTAAATTTTGGACTTAGATTGATTAGTGATGTAGACACTACAAGGGCCTTTCTTTAAATTTGGTTGATAAAGTATGTCAAGATCTTAGTGAGCTTATTGTGCTATCCACAGGGCTTACTATAGAAATTGACATGATGTTAATCAAGTGCATATTGATGCTTATGGCATATTTAAATAGTGTTGCTTTATTGTGCTATCCACAAGGACACAATTGTTTAAGTATGACTATATGGGATTGAAGGATCAACTTAACTAGAACATAATAGTTTGTTGTGCTATCCACAAGACTATATGTGATCTAAAGGCTAGAATGAAAGATGTTGAGAATTGTAAAGGTACAATTGGTAAAGAGTTATCTACTCTTGAACTCATGAATATTTGTTGTGCTATCCACAAGGTGTTTGTGAGGAATAGGGGTCTCAAGCTCACTAAAAAATATTAGTATGTTTCTCGATTTTCATATTTGAGGGCTATGAAGCTCGATAAAATAGTGGAAGACATAATTAGATAAAAGTCCTAGTCTAGTTATGAATGTCTTTATGAGTTGTCCGCTTATATTGTATTTTTGTCATTGTAGATTAACTACACTTATGGCATCCTCACTGTCTCTTAGAGGTATCCTAGATACTAACAAGTTGATCGGATCCAACTATGTCGAATGGTTAAGGAACTTGAGAATTGTTCTCACTCAGGAGAAAGTCTCCTACATTCTGGATACACCTGCTCCAGATTCTCTTAGGAAAGATACTTCTGAGGAGGAAAGGGCCATATACAAGATGTAGATAGATAACAGTGTGACTGTCAAATGTATCATGCTTGCCTCCATGAGCAATGAGCTCCAGAGGCAGCATGAGGACATGGACGTTCTCTCTATTCTCCTTAATCTTAAGGAGTTATATGAAAAGCAAAGTTAAACTACTCGATATGAGATATCGAAGCAGTTGTTCTGTGCCTGTATGACTGAAGGCTCTTCCATGCAAATGCATGTCCTAAAAATGATTGATTTGATTACTCATTTGGGACAGGTGGATTTTGCCATGGATGGTGAACTGAGTTAGGATTTGATCCTGTAGTCTCTTCCTGATTCTTTTTCTCAGTTTGTCATTAATTATCATATGAACAAACTGAACATCAGCTTGCCTGAGCTGCTGAATATGTTAAAAATAGTAAAGAGCCATTTCAAGGATGAAAAGGCTCAGGTTCTTCATGTTGATAAGATCATTAAGAAGAAGGTGAAGTAGGGTTCTAAGAAAAAGCTGAACCCTAAGGCTGGCATCTCCAAGAAGAAGGTGAAGAAGGTCTCCACCAAAGGTACTTATTATCATTATGGCAAGGAGGACCACTGGAAGAGAAATTGCAAGGAGTACCTTGCAACCATGAAATCAGCAAACGTTGCTAAAGGTTTGTATATGATACAAACTAATTTATCATTAAGTACTTTAATGTCAGATTCTTGGGTATTGGATACCGCCTGTGGTTCACACCTTTGCAAATCATTGCAAGGTTTATAGGAAATAAGGAATCTGAATAAAAGTGACTTTGAGCTGTTCGGCGTAAGTTGAGAGTCCATTCAAGCTGAAGCTGAGGAACCAGAGTTTTGAAGTTACCTTCGAAAAAAATTTTTGAACTAAAGATCTGTTATTATATTCCAAATATTGTTAGAAATATTATTTCTGTACCATTGTTATTGGAACAAAATTTTGAAATAATTGCAAAGAACAATGGTTGTTCTATATATTTTTTTAATAAATATTATAAAAGTATTTTTATTGACAATAGCCTTATGTTTCTTTCACTTAATGATAATGTGCTTCATGTTGATAATATGAAGAAAAAAAAGAGAGAGGATGTGAATGTCACATACCTCTGGCACTACTGACTTGGCCAGATAAATGAGTCAAAGATTAACAAGTTATTCAAAGATAATTTCTTTAATCCTTATGATTATGAATCATATGAAATTTGTGAATCTTACCTCATGGAAAAAATGATCAAGACTCCATTTACTGGACATGGAGATCGAACAAGTGACATTTTGGACCTTGTACATACTGTTGTGTGTGGTGTCTAATGTCGATTCAAGCCAGAGGTGGATACTCTTACTTCATCATATTTACTGATGATATGTCTATATTTGGATATGTATTTTTAATGAAATATAAATCTGAAGTCTTTGATAAATTTAAAGAGTATCAAAGAATGGTCAAGAAACAAACTGGTAAAAGTATTAAAGCTCTTCGATCGGATCGAAGAAGAGAATACTTGTCTAGTGAGTTCTTCGATTATTTGAAACAAAATGGTATACTCTCTCAATAGATACCTCCTTATACTCCACAATTAAATAGAATTGCATAAAAGAGAAATCACACCTTATTAGATATAGTACGGTCCATGATGTGTTTCATGGATCTTCCATTATCTTTTTGGGGAAACTCCCTCGAGGCTGTAGTGTATATTTTAAATAAAGTATCTTCAAAATCTATTTCTAACATTCCATATAAAATATGAAAAGGAAAAAGACCCAATCTTAAGCATCTTAAGATTTGAGGCTGCCCAGCTTATGTGAAAAATATTGATAGACATAAGCTGGATGCTAGATAAAAAAAATACAAGTTTGTAGGTTATCCTAAGGAGAGTATAGGATACTACTTCTATAACTCTACTCAACAAAGGGTGTTTGTGTTGGGAATAGTGTCTCAAAGCTAATCAACAGTCTGTTGACGGTTGTGCTCATTTTTGTATTTGTACATGAATTATGAATTAATAAAAATTATTTTGGCATTTTTTTCATCACAAAATGTTTCATCTTCTAATGAACTCCTATGTTGTGGTGAAGTCCTTAAGACTATTTAGACTCGACAAAGGAGGATTTATCGTTTAGTCCTTAAATCTGTTCACGACCAAATGATATGTTGTTACCAAGGACGATAACGTTTATCAAGCATAGGTCGTTGTGTGCCATATAGGTTGGTTGTCCTCTTAATCAATGAGTGTGGAGACACTGGTATGGCATACAGGTGAGATGTAAGGGTACATCTACACTGAACGTGACCGACTCTGGAGCTATTTCTGCTATCAAGATTTGCTTCGATGGAATATGGGTATAAATATCCCTCGGACCTGAGATCACCACGGTGACTTGCAAGCAACTCACTAAACTTAGGCACTGGACTACCTAAATTTCTAATTCAGTGACGGAAGGCTGCTGGGTGTAGTCAAGTACTTGACTTATCGGTGCGTATGTCAAGATGGGATTGACCACTCCAGTTTAGGAGCTGTGTACAGTCATATTTTAATTTAGCAAAATCTTGGCCAGGATAGTCCTTGTGAGGAGTCACAGGACTGTTTGAGTTGAGCACGATTCGGATGATCTGATCAGGGTTGACAGTTTAACCCTAAGTCATCCTAAACACAGGGGTCAAAAGAATGAATTATACAGTAACCATATTTATGTAGGTTCTGAGTGTTGCGATTGTGACTCTTCGATCTATCCGAACGTCGGGTACCATTGCTAGATGGTCACTTCGATTAGTACAGGAATTGGTTCCTGTGCTACCGGCTTAGGTTCGAACCTGCGGGGTCACACTCATTAGATGTTCCTATCTGATCTGATGGCTGGTGTAGAATCCTACATGTTTGAGACTCAGTGATCGAGAATCCAGATTCTCTGATCATGAGTTCCACACATTATGGGTACCAGGGTTAAGAGTCCCACTGGTTGGAACTTTTCGATCAGGGTTACATATCGATGAATTCTGATGCCTGATTGCCCATCGAATTTGGACTCAGTATTTATGAGAGGTTTAACTAATGATTTGATCACTAATTAACTTAATTTGATTGAGTAATTATTTTTGGTTCAAGTCCAATTAAATTGGATTCAGTTGGGTTTGACCCAATTAGGTTAAGAGTTGACCTAATCGTCAAGATGGTTTGGTCCCTGATTTGATCAGGGGTTGGGCTTAATCAATTTTTGATTTGATTAAAATTTTATTGAGCCTAATTAAGCCTAATTTAGTTAGATTTAAATTAGTCTAATTGGACCTAAATTATTTGGTTCAATTAGGTTGGTTTAAATAATTAAACCACCTTGACCCAATCTCCGTGCGCCACCTCACTTCCATTGCACCCATTTGAATTCATGAGAAGAAACTTCTCATGAATTTTTTTCTCACGCCAAGCTCTCTCTATGCCCCACTTTAATGTGCAAATTGAATGGATAAGGATGATTGGTTGGCCATTCAAATTCAAAATAAAGTTTGAATTTGAATGGGCAATCAATCTTTGCACCTTATCCCTTTTTTTACGTCCCATTTATTGCATGAGAAAAGGTTTCTCATGAAATCACTCCATGCATAATTTAAGCCACACCTCAAACTTTTAGTGGATAAAGGATGAGTTGGTGTCCATTTGAATTCAAAATTTGATTTGAATTCAAATGTGCAATTACTCATCTTTATCCTTTCCTTTGGATAAGATGTTTGACGTTATTATAAAAGGAGGAGAAGAGTGGGGCTTGCAAGAAGAAGATTTTTGAAAAAAAATTTTAGGGCATGAGAAGTCTTGTGCGTGAGAAGGAAGTCCATATCCTTCCAAGAGAAAAAGAAAAAAAAGAAAGAAAAGTGGGTGCAAGGTTTTCGGTGAGTTCCCTAGAGTTTTAGCCTGGGGTTTGGGAAGTGAGAAAGTGAGCTACGAGTGTCGTGAGCCCACAAAATCTTAGAGAGATCTTCAACATCCTCTCAAGCATGTCTGTTGATGATCCAGAGCATCCAAAGAATCGACAGACATCGATCGAAGGAGTTCGATCAGCATCGGCCGTCAAAAGGGCTCTACAACGAGCTAGCACTCGTGAGGAGTCGATCAGACCGGGAGCTTCATGTGGATGATCCGCAGAGGCCAGATATGCTATGTGGCTGCATCGTGATGATTAGACTCTCCCGATGGTGATCAGATTGCGGCGATCTACTATCCGCACAAAGGTATTGTGTTCTGAACACATTACAATAAAGTATTTATTGTTGAAATTCGAATTTCAAATTTAAATGTATGCATGCTATACATCATATTTAGATCCTAGTATAGGATAAATTTATGTTAATTAATTAGATTAATTAATATTTTTTCACTGTAAAATCATGATTTTGAAAAAGTTTTAAAATTACCATTTTACCCCTACATTGAATTTTTCCAAAAATGGTATCAGAGCGGGTTCTTAGATATGATATATATATTTGCATGCGTAGATTAAGTTATAATCTAAAAGTTTAAATTTGAAATTTAAAATTTAAAAATTTGAAATTCAAAAATTTGAAATTTGAATTTTGAAATTTGAAATTTGAAATTCAAAATTCAAAAAATTTTAAATTCAAAATTTGAAATTTGATAGAAATTTTAAATTTTAAATTCAAAATTTTAAATTCAAAATTTGAAATTCAAAATTTAAAATTCAAAAATTTGAAATTTGAAATTTGAAATTTGAAATTCAAAATTTAAAATTTGAAATTTGAAATTTAAATTTTGAAATTGATATATTTAGATATACTTGATCCAAGTAGCAAGTAATCGAATTGGGTTGGTTGCCATGGCCGTCCGGTCATAGGAGAAAAGCAGGGTTTAAAGGCCCTCTCCTTCCATTCGATAGGGTCTCCTATGGCAGTAGGGGTGCCGCTGCAATTATATCCCATGCAGATGAAACAGTGAAAGGAATTAATTGTAAAGGTTCAATTATAAAATTTATCATGAATGTGTTAGATTAGATCTAAAGGAATATTCATGATTTATTTTGATTGAGTTATTTTTTGTTATGTAATTAGCAATAGGATTGCTATTTATGAAATGTGCTGATCTATTTGTGAAATGAGTCAACATATTTGGTGAACAGAAAATAAAACCTTTCAAATTTGAAAATTATTTTCGAAATGCCAAACCCTGATCCCTCAACCCAAATACTTAATTAAAAGAATTAAGTATTGTCTAGTAGGTCTAGAATTGTGAATTAAGACGTAAGACAATTGCATAAACTTGTGGGTCAATGGGTTAGATGGATTAGGTCCATAATTGGGTTAGACCTAAGGTTAGCTTAAAGAAATAGACTAAATTAGAGTAATTGGTCAAATCTAATCAAAAGTTGAATTAGATTAGGTCAAGGATACTCTAGACTCAACTCCAATAGTTGTAGTTGAATGGGTCCATGTCTTTAACTAGACCAAGATGGACTTAATTCATGGCTACGGGGTGGAACCCTATTTACTAAGTTGATCAAATTAAAACTAATGAACCGGTTGGTGTCTAAGGTAAGTTTGGCAGTTTGACTAGTGGTTTTAAGCGGGAGCAACTCGTAGTGATTTGATCTCTGACAAGTTAATGGCTTATCCCCACCACTGATCTCACTTACCTGGCCAACCTGGTGAATTAGGTTTTGATTAGATCACTTGGTGATTAGGGTTCACACATGTCATTAGGTAAATCAGTTTGACTGATTTAGGTGCTCCTAATGCTAGCTTTAATTAAATTATTTTTTAATCTGACTTGGTGAAGTCAGTGGGAGGATTGAAATTGGCTGGATATTTTCTTCTCAACTATCCTTTAATAAAATCCTCAAAAATTATTAGGTCCCTAAAAATGATTAAGTTATATTGATAACTAAGTCATATCCTCCCATTAAGTGAGTGATAATGAGTCCATTAGTTTAATAATCATTGGAGGCCCAAAGGCCTGGTGCTTATTGACTAATGAAATTATCATTCATAATATGATAATTGGGTTTGAGTCTTTCTGATGGTGATCAGGTTGGCCGACCAAAGTTGGGCCTGATCATTTATTAGTCCGATTCACCAAATCAAATCATGTTAATGGTTAGACCTCACCAGATCTTTTCAGTGGAGGCCAAAGCCTACCGATTAGGTTCTAGGGCAAAATCAATTACTAGAAGTTGTTTAGAGAAACAACTGGTTATGAACCTACCCATAGATGCACATGGGTTGACCAACCAAAGTTGGGCTCGTGTGTAGTCTGTGTGGATTCTAGTACCCACTAAGAAATTAAAGTAATTTCTCGAATTGAAGGTTGAGGCTATCAGTTCGTAAAAATACTGGGAGAAACTTTAGACTAAAGTCCAAGTCTTCAGTATTTATAATTTATGTACTAATAAAGGTCTGATTTTCCTTTATGCAGCTATGGCCACTATCCTGTCCCTTCGGTCATTATTAGATAATGACAAGCTCATGGGACCTAATTTCTATAGCTGGTATCGAAAATTAAAAATCGTCCTTGAGCATGAGCGGATCCTTTATGTAGTAACGGATCCGGCACCTGAGGAGCCAGCCCCGAATGTTAGAGGGACGGTCCGAGACACTTATCAGAAGTGGCTCAACGACCGCACTACCGTTCGGTGCTTTATGCTGGCGGCAATGAATGATGAGTTCAGCCGCAAGTTCGAGAACGCCCAGCCACAAGAGATGCTTCAAATGTTGAACGACTCCTTTGGCACACCTGACGATGTTGAAAGGCACAAAACTAGTTGTGCCATTTTTAATGCTTGGATGACGGATGGAGCCTCAGTCACTGATCATGTACTGTACATGATCGAAATGATTGAGTGCCTAGGTAAACTGGGCTTTCCCTTGCATGAGCAGCTCGGTAAGGATGCGATCCTTAATTCATTGCCCAAGTCCTTCCTCCCCTTCCTTACTCATTTTTGGATGACAAAGCCTGCAGTGAACTACCATGGCTTGTTGGGGTTGCTGCAAAACTTTGAGAAGGATCACCAACTCCATAAGGAGTCAGTGAATGTTGTGGGAGGGTCTTCTTCTGGTCGTCGACCCTTTAAGAAAGGGAAGAAGAAGAACAAGAAGAAGAAAAATAAGGTGCAGTTGCATGCTGGGACGTCTGCACAGGGTCAGACCAAGAAATGCAAGCCCGACCAGAGCCAGACGGAGTGCTTCTTTTGCAAGAAGCAGGGGCATTGGAAGAGGAACTGTCCTCTATACATTGCCTCCCTAGATCCGAACAGGCCGAAAAAGAAGCAAAGTACTTATATGATAACACGTTGCAACTTTTCCATTTGTGATACTACTGCCTGGGTATTGGATACCGGAAGCCCTTATCATATT
Source organism: Elaeis guineensis (assembly GCF_000442705.2). Classification (NCBI taxonomy): domain Eukaryota; kingdom Viridiplantae; phylum Streptophyta; class Magnoliopsida; order Arecales; family Arecaceae; genus Elaeis; species Elaeis guineensis. The sequence goes on from NC_026007.2 coordinate 29,026,363, forward strand.
TACAATTCGATGCAGGGTCTGCAGGTCAGTAGGAGATTTGATGAAGGCGATAGATTCCTGAACGTTGGAGATGGAAGCAAAGTTTTAGTTCTAGCATTAGGAATCATGAACCTTATAATCAATTCTCGAAATATAATTCTGAGTGAAAGTCACTATTGTCCAAGCTTTTTATTAAATATTATTTCTGTAGGCCTTTTGGCCATGAACGGTTATCAATTTTTAATAAAAGAAAACATTTGCAATATCATTTTGAATGGTATTACAATGTTTGTTGGATAACTTAATAATGGAATTTACTTTCTATCATAACATGTTAATGTGGTTCAAACCTCCGGTAAATGTCCAAGAATAGATAATGTGTCAGAAGTCTACCTTTGGCACTGTAGGTTAGGTCATATCAATAAGAACAGGATAAATAGGTTGGCTCAAGAAGGAATTCTTGAAGTAGGTGATTGTGAATCACTTCCAACCTGTGAGTCCTATCTTCTTGGTAAAATGACCAAATCACCTTTTACTGAAAAAGGTGAGCGAGCCAGCAAACTCTTGGGTCTGGTACATTCTGATGTATGTGGACCCATGAGCTCAAGTGCAAGAGATGGATATTTTTAATTCATAACCTTCACAAACGACCTATCGAGGTATGGGTATGTCTATTTAATGAAGCATAAGTCGGAGTCATTTGAAATGTTCACACTATTCTGAAATGAGGTAGAAAAATAAATTGGAAAGTGTATTAAAACTCTTCGATCTGATCGAGGAGGTGAATACCTTTCCAATGATTTTCTGACATATCTTGGGAAGAATGGGATTCTCTCTCAGTGGACACCTCCTGGAACACCACAGCATAATGGTGTGTTTGAAAGGAGGAATCAGACCTTGTTGGATATGGTTCGATCCATGATGGAGTTTGTTGGTCTGTCGATCTCCCTCTGGGGATATGCGCTCGAATCGGCTTGTTACCTTCTAAATAAAGTTTCGAGTAAGTCTGTAACCAAAATGCCATATGAGATATGGATAGGACGTAAGCCAGTACTCTCGCACCTTAGGGTTTGGGGGTGTCTGGCTTATGTTAAATGTTTAATTACGGACAAGCTTGGACCTAAGTCTGACAAGTGTAATTTTATAGGGTACCCAAAAGAGACCAAAGGGTATTACTTCTACCTAGCTGATGAGCAAAAAGTGTTTGTCAGCCTTAAAGCAATCTTTTTGGAAAGGGAGTTCCTTGGTGAAGGGACAGTTGCCTCTAAGGTCAAACTTGACGAAGTTTGGCAGGTGAAAAAACTGACACAAGTTGCTGAACCTGAATCGGATTTGATTAGATCAGATCCGAAGCCCATTGTTCAAGCACCCTTAAGGCGATCTGGTAGAGTACCACGTCAACCGGACAGATACTATGGTTTCTTGGTTCGGGATGATGATCCTATCGAACTTGATGAAAACGATGAGGATCCGATCACCTACATGGATGCAATGCAGAGACTCGACTCTAAGAAATGGCTAGAAGCCAGGAAATCCGAAATGAAGTCCATGAAGGTCAACGATGTGTGGACATTGGTTGACCCACCCGAAGGAGTAAAACTCATAGAATGTAAGTGGGTCTTCAAGAGGAAGAGGGGCGCAGACGGAAAGGTGAAAACCTATAAAGCCCATCTGGTTGTCAAGGGATATCGTCAACGTTATGTTATAGACTATGACGAGATGTTTTCTCCTGTGGCAATGCTCAAATCCATTCGAATTATGCTTGTGATAGCTGCCCATCTGGACTATGAAATCTGACAGATGGATGTGAAGACAGCTTTCCTAAATGGAGAGCTGCATGAAGAGGTGTATATGATACAACCTGAAGGATTTATATCCACAGATGAGTCTAAGATATGCAGGCTACAGAGGTCCATTTATGGACTTAAGCAGGCATCACGGAGTTAGAACATATGTTTTGATAAGACGATCAAGACGTATGGCTTCATTAAGAATGGAGAAGAGCCATGCATTTATAAGTGGACTAATGGTCCAGTAGTAGTATTTCTTGTATTGTATGTGGATGACATTCTCTTAATCAGAAATGATATCCCTGCATTACAGGGAATAAAGATTTGGCTGTCGTCACAGTTCTCCATGAAAGATCTGGGAGAAGCTTCCTACATCCTAAGGATGAGGATCTATAGAGATAGATCTAAAAGGTTGCTTGGTTTATCTCAGTCCACGTACATTAATACTTTGCTGAAGAAGTTCAGCATGGAGAATTCCAAGAAAAGCTATCTTCCGATAGACCATGAAATTTCTCTCTCAAAAAGGGATTATCCGACAACACCTCAAGAGAGAGAGCGTATGGGTAGGATTCCATATGCTTCGGCAGTGGGATCTATCATGTACGCTATGACATGTACACGACCAGATGTGGCATACTCACTAGGGGTAGTGAGTAGATATCAATCTGATCTAGAGGAGAATCACTGGAAGGTTGTTAAAACCATCCTGAAGTATTTAAGAAATACTAAGGACCAGTGGCTTGTTTATGATGAATCGGACTTGAGACTTATAGGGTTTACAGACTCTAGTTTTCAGTCTAATCACGATGATAGCAAAAGTGTGTCGGGATTTATTTTTACCCTTAATGGTGGGGCTATCTGCTGGAAAAGTTTGAAGCAGCACACAGTGGCTGATTTAGTTTGCGAGGCAGAGTATGTCGCTGCATCAGATGCTGCCAAAGAAGTGGTGTGGCTGAGAAAATTCATCATCGAGCTCGGAGTAGCACCCTCCCTTGTTGGTCCAGTTCTGCTCTACTGTGACAGCTCTGGAGCCATTGCTCAGGCGAAAGAACCAAAGAAACACCAGCAGACGAAGCATATTCTGTACCGCTACCATCTCATCCAGGAAATTATGGATCGAGGTGACGTCGATCTTCAAAAGATCGACGGGAAGGAGAACCTGGCTGACCCATTCACTAAAGCCATTACGGTGAAGGAGTTCGACAACTACAAGTCGAAGATGGGTATTAGATACTGCACCGATTGGCTTTAGGCCAAGTGGGAGATTGTTGGGAATAGTGTCCCAAAGTCAATCGTCAGCCTGTTGACGGTTGTGCTCATTTTTGTATTTGTGCATGAATTATGAATTAATAAAAATGATTTTGGTATTTTTTTTCATCACAAAATGTTTCATCTTCCAATGAACTCCTATGTTGTGGTGAAGTCCTTAGGACTATTTAGACTTGACAAAGGAGGATTTATCGTTTAGTCTTTAAATCTGTTCACGACCAAATGATACGTTGGTACCAAGGATGACAATGTTTATCAAGCATAGGTCATTGTGTGCCATATAGGTTGGTTGTCCTCTTAACCAATGAGTGTGGAGACACTGGTATGGCATACAGGGAGATGTAAGGGTACATCTGTACTGAATGTGACCGACTCTGGAGCTATTTCTGCTGTCAAGATTTGCTTCGATGGAATATGGGTATAAATATCCCTCCGACCTGAGACCACCATGGTGATTTACAAGCAACTCACTGCACTTAGGCACTGGACTACCTGAATTTCTAATTTAGTGACGGAAGGCTGCTGGGTGTAGTCAAGTACTTGACTTGTCGGTGCGTGTGTCAAGATGGGATTGACCACTCAAGTTTAGGAGCTGTGTATAGTCGTGTTTCAATTTAGCAAAACCTTGGCCAGGGTAGTCCTTGTGAGGAGTCACAGGACTGTTTGAGCTGAGCACGATTCGGATGATCTGATCAGGGTTGACAGTTTAACCCTGAGTCATCCTAAACACAGGGGTTAGAAGGATGAATTATACAGTAACCATATTCATGTAGATTCTGAGTGTTGCGATTGCGACTCTTCGACCTATCCGAACGTCGGGTACCATTGCTAGATGGTCACTTCGATTAGTACAGGAATTGGTTCCTGTACTATCGGCTTAGGTTCGAACCCTGTATTTATGAGAGATTTAATTAGTGATTTGATCATTAATTAACTCAATTTGATTGAGTAATTATTTTTGGATCAAGTCCAATTGAATTGGATTCAGTTGGGTTTGACCCGATTAGGTTAAGAGTTGACCTGATCGTCAAGATGGTTTGGTCCCTGATTTGATCAGGGGTTGAGCTTAATCAATTTCTGATTTGATTAGAATTTTATTGAGCCTAATTAAGCCTAATAAAGTTGGATTTAAATTAGTCTAATTGGACCTAACTTATTTGGTTCAATTAGGTTGGTTTAAATAATTAAACCACCTTGACCCAATCTCCATGCACCACCTCACTTCCATTGCACCCATTTGAATTCATGAGAAGGAACTTCTCATAAATTTTTTTCTCACGCCAAGCCCTCTCCACACCCCACTTTAATGTGCCAATTAAATGGATAAGGATGATTGGTTGGCCATTCAAATTCAAAATAAAGTTTGAATTTGAATGGGCAATCAATCTTTGCACCTTATCCCTTTTTTTATGTCCCATTTATTACATGAGAAAAGATTTCTCATGAAATCACTCCATGTACAATTTAAGCTATGCCTCACACCTTTAGTAGATAAGGGATGAGTTGGTGTCCATTTGAATTCAAAATTTGATTTGAATTCAAATGTGCAATTACTCATCTTTATCCTTTCTTTTGGATAAGACGTTTGACGTTGTTATAAAAGGAGGAGAAGAGTGGGGCGTGCAAGAAGAAGATTTTTGGAGAAAAATTCTGGAGCGTGAGAAGTTTTGTGTGTGAGAAGGAAGTCCATATCCTTCCAAGAGAAAAAGAAAGAAAAGAAAGAAAAGTGGGTGCAAGGTTTCTGGTAAGTTTCCTAGAGTTTTAGCCTGGGGTTTGAGAAGTGAGAAAATGAGCTATGAGTATCATGAGCCCACAAAATCTCAGAAAGATCTTCAATATCCTCTAAAGCACGTCTGTTGATAATCTAGAGCATTCGAAGAATCGACAGACATCGATCGAAGGAGTTCAATCAGCATCGACCGTCAAAAGGGCTCTACAACGAGCTAGCACTTGTGAGGAGTCGATCAGATCGGGAGCTTCGTGTGGACGATCCACAGAGGCCAGACATGCTATGTGGCTGCATCGCGACGATCAGACTCTCTCGATGGTGATCAGATTGCGGCGATCTACTACCCGCACAAAGGTATTATGTTCTGAACACATTACAATAAAGTATTTATTGTTCAAATTCGAATTTCAAATTTAAATGCATGCATGCTATATATCATATTTAGATCCTAGTGTAGGATAAATTTATGTTAATTAATTAGATTAATTAATATTTTTCCACTCTAAAATCATGATTTTGAAAAAATTTTAAAATTATCATTTTACCCCTGTACTGAATTTCCCCAAAAGTTTGTTAGTAGGCATGCTATTTTTTTGGAGAAAGAGTTTATCCAAGAAGGAAGCAATGGGAGGTCTATTGAACTTGAGAAAGTTCAAAACCTACAATCCATCCAGAATTCACTAGATGGTTCTCAATCAGATGTGCCCATTGTTAAGGCACAGCCACTACACACACCTTCTCTCCGAAGGTCGAGTAGTGTGTGTAGTGTACTACTCAGATATGGGTTTGTCGTTGAGAATGATAACACAACCCACATCATTGAGAATGATGAGCCTATGACTTATTCAGAAGCTGTTATGAGTAGTGACTTTGACAAGTGGCTCAATGTCATGAAATCTGAAATAGACTCTATGTATGCCAACCAAGTTTGGATGTTGGTTGATGCACTTGAGGGTGTGACCCTGATAGGCTGCAAATGGGTCTTCGAAAAGAAGATTGGAGCAGATAGCCAGGTAGAGACCTATAAGATCAGACTTGTGGCAAAAAGTTTCAAACAAAAATAAGGTGTTGATTGTGAAGAAACCTTTTCGTCAGTAGCTATGCTCAAGTTTATTTGGATAATGCTTGCTATTGTAGCATACAATGACTATGAGATCTGGCAGATGGATGTCAAGACTACCTTTCTTAATGAAAATCTCGAGGAAGAAGTCTATTAAACTCAGCCAGAGGGATTTGTCTCATGTGGGAGAACAAATCAGATATGCAAGCTGAATAGATCCATATATGGATTAAAGCAAGCATTGAGGAGATGGAACATCTATTTTGATGAGACAGTCAAATCGTTTGGCTTCATCAAAAATATGGATGAACCTTGTGTGTACAAGAAGAGTAGTGGGAGTGCTATTGTCTTCTTGATCTTGTATGTGGATGACATACTGCTCATTGAAAATGATATCTCGATGTTGCAATTGGTCAAGACTTGACTATCATAAAAATTTTTCATGAAAGACTTGGGTGAAGCATCCTATATACTTGGTATAAAGATTTATAGAGATAGATCGAAAAAGATGCTAGGCTTGTCCCAGTCTGGGTATATTGATCTTGTGTTGAGAGGTTAAACATGGAGAGAAGTAAAAGAGGTTATTTGCCCATAGGTCATGGCATACAACTCTCTAAGAAGGTGTCTCCTAAGACACCTGAAGAGAGAAATAGAATGAGTTCTATTCTTTATGCTTCGACAGTAGGATCAATAATGTGTGCTATGTTATGTACCAGGCCTGATGTGGCTTATGGCTTGGGCATTATAAGCAGATTTCAGACTGATCTCGGGAAAGATTATTAGAAAGCTGTGAAAAATATACTCAAGTACTTGAGAAGAACTAGAGATTTTTTTCTAATATATGGTGGATCTGATTTAAAACTAGAAGGTTATACCGATTCTAGTTTTTAATCTGATCAGGATGATAGCAAATCAATATCTGGATATGTGTTCACCTTGTATGATGGTATAGTAAGTTGAAAAAGTTTCAAACAACAAACTATTGCTGACTCAATCACTGAGACTGAGTATTTGCTGCAAGTGAGGCTGCTAACAAGGCCATCTGGATGAAGAAATTCATCACCGAGTTGGGTATGGTTCTAGAGATTGAACAATCGGTGCCTTTTTATTGTGATAATACTAGGGCAGTTGCTCAAGCCAAAGAATCAAGATCTCATCATAAATCCAAACACATCCTAAGATGATTCCACCTCGTTCGAGAGATAGTCGAAAGATATGATGTGATCGTGGAGCGAGTTGACATCAAAAATAATATAGCAGACCCATTCACTAAGGTCTCGTCAATGCAGCAGCTTGACTGCCACCTTGATAGCATGGGTATCAAGTATAGGGATGATTGGCTTTAGTGCAAGTGAGAGAATAAAAGAATTATGCCCTACAAGTCAATCACATATGGGATGCGATAGGATGTTTATTATAATTTATCTTTCAAACTCATGTAACTGACATTAATATTATTAATAAAATTGATATTTTTGATTCATTATATGGTGCATCTTATTAATTTTAAGATTATAATGAACCCCATAGGTTTGGACAATGGTTTTAGGACCGTGATGAGATCACACCAGTGAGATCTAAATCTTTGATAGTCCTGATCTAAAACATTCTTAGTTGTTGGTACATTGAGTCGGAGATCAATGATACTGATAAGATTGGCATGTCCTATATATGCTCAGAAATGAGGGTGGTTGATCTCACAAGCACTTGTATGGTGACACTAATACAAGGATATGAGTGCTCATTAGAGAATGAGTTTATTGAATTGAGCTGCAAGAAAATAATCAGATGGAGTCTTATTTACATGTCAACTGATAATTCTCTAGCGGGAGTTATATAAGTGATCCTTTGACCTTAGGTCACCATGGTACCTTATGTACATGGATCTATATTTTGGTTCACTACCTAACTTGATTCTCTGATTCTTGTGTGGGGTGTTCTAGATATGATGAAGTATGCATGGAGGTTATGAGTGATCAATAAGGGATCAGTCTCTCCTAATAAGGGGAGCGAACAACCTATGTGATCTCATAGGATGGTGATTCTGGAAGTCTTTGGCCAAAGCAGAAGATAATTAGAAAAGAGTTTCTAATATATCATTAACTAAATCATCACCTTCAGATTGAGATACATAAAGATAAGTGATTGGGTTTGACATATTTTCATACCCACAGCTCATCTGAGATGTTGCTTGACTGAAGAATTGAATTATACGGAAACATACCACTGAAGGGTATTTTGATAATTTTTTATCAAAATTTTAAATCTTTTAGGTAGTCATGATATATTGCTAGATGTCAATCTTAACTTGTAGACTTGACAAAAATTAAAAAAAATTAATTTTGAAATCAATTTGGAAGATTCCAAGTTGATTGGGACTCTTCGGGTGACCTAATCTCATCAGATTAGGGTTACGTCGAAAGTTCGGATCTACTGCTGACTAGATTTGAATCCCAATGGATTACACACTTTGAGATTTAGTCTTGATTTGATTTAATTAGAGTTTAATATAAATTTTATAGGTTAATTTGATATGCTAGCACATTGTATTAACCCAAGTTCCAAAATTGGTTTGGTTCAAAGTATTTGAGCTAATCTAGACCAGTTGGTTTTGACCTAATGGGATTGGATCAATTTAGATTGAATGCTTATCCAACTTAGACCAATTTCAAGTGGAGAAGGACTCCTCCACATTCACTAAAAGCCATGCAAATATATAATTGCCGCCCACCTCAAATCAGCATAAGAAATAAAGAGTCCATCTTAAAGAAGGCTCTTTATTAAACACATTGCCTTAGAAGATAAATCAGAAATCCTATGTTTTGATGCCAAAAATTAATAGAATTTTTATGGCATATAGAAAAGGAAGATTCATTCTATTTCAAGTATCTAAATTATTAAAAATTCACTTGATGAATTTATTTGGCACATGGGAATTTGAAGCACTAAATGTTGGCATCCGTTTATCCCATGTAACGTTCCCTGGTCCCCTATTTATATAGGGGATGCCCCAGATGGCTTCTAGTTAGGATTTTTGGGTGAGCTAGAGAGAAGGGATGTAAAAATTATAATAAAAAATCTAAAAAAATTCTAAGAAAAAAAAAAGAAAAATTTGAGTGGCAAAAGTTGCTAAAAGGGTGGGGAGATTTTCATTAAGTGTTGTTGGAGTGCCCTAAAATTTGATTTTTTCATATATTGAAGCCAAAAGTTAAATCTTAGGTTGTATGAAATCTGAAGAGTGTCTTCTTGGTATCATTTTGGTGATAAGATCAAAAGCAACTGGGCTTTGGTGCGATTGTGATGCAAGTTTGAAATCGATAGTATTCTTGAGAAGACAAGGCTGCAGCTGCACACTGGTTGGGAAGGACCTTGGCCAACTTTCGTGTGGATCATCATTGGAAGACTTCTACCTTGGGATCTTGTGGAGAACACCAACATGCCATTTTTTATTTTGGTTAAATTATAATATTCTATCTCTTTGTATGCTTGAATTTACTTTGATCGTGTTCGGCAAGGTGATTCTAGGATTTTAGGTTCGGCTTGATAGTTTTATTTGATAAAGCTATTGATTTGAGTATTTTAAAAAATTTTAAAAATTACTTTTCACTTCATGGCTGGAACCCAACACCACCATGGACCACTCAATCCCACATACCACATGAAGAACTAGAAGTGGCCTCCTGTTGCATTAAAGTCACCATGGGACCCTTAGCCTTTAATGCTCAAGCTTCTTCTTTCTATTCTCTTTTTTTTTTTTCTTTTATCGATTGGATTCTTTCCATGCATCAGTGTATCTTTGCATATCATGCATATAATAGTTATAAATTTAGATTCGAGCTTCATCTACATATGTTAAAGGATCGTTGCTTGTTGATTTATGATTAAGTCTTCATAATTAATTATTCTTGAAAAAGAGCATAAAAAGTATCAAATTCAAAATAATATAAATTAAATATCAAAAATTTTAATACTTTTTATGACATATTTGTACTTTAATCACACCTCCTAACTTAAACTTTACTCATCCTTGAGTAAAGAAAGGATTTAGAGTTAAGTACCATTTAACTTAAAATTTTAAATTTCACGAGGTAATTTTCAAAAAGAGCCATTGATGTTCAGTAGAGCGTGAGTGAGGTATGTGATTGAGATATTAGTATCAATTAATATGTGAGTTAAGCCAAGATAATTAATTTTTTTTGGAATTTTTTCTAAATTGTCCATAGCTTTTTCTCTAAATCATCTAACTTTCATACGGACAAGTATATTGTTACTTCTTCCTTCATTTATTATAAAAATATCTTCATATTGCCAACTTTTTGACGTAAACCACAATGCTTACTTAGGTGAAGGGGCTCAATTACTCGATAGGAGACCAATGTTTAGACTTTGCTCTTTTTTTTTAATATTGTACTGCTATTAAGTGTCTTAATCCCTTAAGCTTTCTGTCTGACATTGTTGGAAATTATATCCTAAAACCAATCATGTGACGATTGAGTTCATCCTTGTATATAAATTATTGATTATTGAATAAAAGTTATTCTAATATTTTTTATCATAAAATAACATCTTTCTTGAATTCTTGTACTATGATGAAGTCCTTAGAACTATGCTAGTGTGAGATAAAGAGAAGATTTACTGCATAGTTCTTAAACATGTTTATGACCAAATGATACATTATTATAGGATGATGATGTTTATCGAGTGGAGGTCATTGTATACTATATGGATTGGTTGTCCTCTTAACCAAGGAGTATGATGATACTGGTATGGCATATAGGTGAGATATAGGGGTACATCATCGTTGAACAAGTGACTCACCTGCTGAGCATCCTGCTATCAAGAGCTGCTCATGAAGCACACGGGTATAAGTATCCTTCAGACCTGAGACCACCATAGTAACTTGCAAGCAACTCACTGTACTTTGATGTCGGACTATCTAAATTTTTAATGCAGTGACGGAAGGCTACTAGGTACAGTCAAGTACTTATGAAGTCTGTGTGTGAATCAAAATGAGATTGATCCCTCCAAATTATTAGAGTTAATGTATCACTGTATTTTAATTTAGCAAAGCCTTGGCCAAGTAATCTATGAGATAGATTTGAAAGGTTGAAATGCAATGTGGATGAAGCAATTTTGATTAACAGTTAATCTGAGACTATCCTAGAGCATCCAGGGTCAAAAGGATGAATTATGAGGTAACCATGTGTATGGGTTCTAAAATATTTTTTTATGATAATTTAATCTATCTAGACATCGAAAATCATTGCTAGATAGTATTTTGATTAGTGTAAAAATTGATTTTTATGCTACCAGCTTAGTGTTTGAACTTATGGAGTCACGCACACAAGTCAGACAAAATAGGAAGAAATTGGTCTATATTTATATATCCAATTTAAAAGTACTTGACTTGATTGAACATATAAGTTAACTTGATTGAGAATTAAGTTATGGATCAAACAAGATTGAAGAGTTGACTATGTCTAGCTAGCACTACACATGAGGTTCAGGTTCGATCCCAACGATGAATAGTTTCTGATCTATGATCCATGGAGCATATGAAAGATTAGATTGAAGTACTGATTAATTTTAGATTAGATCTAAATTAATTTAACTTAATTGAGTCTAAAAATCTAATTTAGACTTGGTATAAAAATCCTAAAGAGTTTGGGATTGACAGCCTTTCAAAATTATTTCGATCCAGCTTCGAATTGGATTTCAATCGGATCCGTTTTGATGAGATATGAGAATTTCTACTTACACTGGGATTCTCTTTTCATGTAGGCCACCCAACACCTAAAATGGTACTGGTTTGGGGCATCCCATGTGGGTGAGGGAGTGGATGCAAATTGGTTGTCATAAGTGATGGCAATTCTATCTCATGTAGGAATCTTTCTTTCATGAGTATTGGACTGATTCAAATCAGATTTGAGTTAGGACTCCTATAATTATTGGATTATGGGATTCATTTATAAATAGAGAGGGTCTCTATCTATGGATGCATAGCAAACAAATTAGATTGAGAGAAAAGAAAAAGAGAGAGAGGCATGAGAAGAGAGAGAGGTCCCTTCTTCTCCTTGGCCTCTCCCTTTTTTGCCACCCCTTCTCCCTTGGGCATGGGCCCTCCTTGGGTGTCCCACCTGCTGGTGTGAGGTGTCACACCAGCACATCTCCTCTCTTATTTGATTGGGTTACGAAGATCAGAGTTCATCCTACTTTCCTACGGCATCTGGCGTGCATGCGAAGTAGAGGGTCTGCACATCCAGGCTTCCGCGAAGGTTTATTCAATTATTTGAGATTTGATCTCTGGTTCTACTACTAATTACGTAAGAATTTGATCCTTATTCATATAGATTAATAAAAAGATTTTTAGATACAACCTGGGTCTTCCGAAGAGAAACAGTTTTCCTTTCCTTCAGACCCATATAGCGAATTTTCAGCCAATGACTTCTGAACCAGATGACTTTAGGGCACTAGATATAAAATATCTCTTGGACTTATTAGCTCAAATCAAATAGGTTATGAGTTAAGACTAACTTTACAACAGAGCTTTCTTGTCCTTCATATTTTTTGATTCAAAACTCAATGCTTGCTTAGACAAAAAGGCCTAGTTACTCAGCATGAAGTACTTAAAATTTTTTTCTTTTATTTTTTTATTTTTTTATTTTTTTATAAAAAAATATATAGTCACTCTATACAAGTCCATAAAATGTAAACTCTTCTTTGATACTAGTAAGAGAAATTAGAAGTGCTCATAAAAAAATATTTATATTCTAGACTTAACTCATTGGATTTTCTTAATAGTTGGTCCCTCGATATCTCACAAACTCTCTAATCTATGCATCAATTTTTTTTAAAAAAAAATACTTAGTTCAACTCAATTCTTAAGTATAATTGGGTGCTTAAATGTTAAATACTAACTTATTTGGGACTTAACTTTTTTTTTATTATCCTCCCCTTCAATTTAATCGACATTATCCTCAATGGTGTAGAAAAAATAAAGTATGATGGATAAAGATAAAGAAAAAGAGAGATATCACCTGACCCAGATATATATTTGGTTTAGTCTGGCCTTCAGGATTCCACTCGAAATTTTTTCAAAATTTGTTCTCCCCCTAACTTAATCGTAAACTCAAAGAAAAAGTAGCTAAAAGTAAAAAGGAGATTCAAATGTAAAAGTTGGGTTGTCTCCTAACAAACGCTAAGTTTGCCATCTTCAACCAGACACAAGTCGGGTTCCTAAATAAACTTAAAAGAAAAATGAAAGTAAAATGCAAGGATCTGGGTTGCCTCCCAGGAGCACTCAGTTTATCATCTTCAGTCAGACTATGCCGATTCCCTCACTTACCCAGGATCAAATACTGGATTGAAAAATTTCAGTAGTTTTTCATATCCAAATTTAGAAAGATAGCTTTCAACCCTATGACATAATGGTTCAATTTCTAGCTTAGGTAAGGGCTAATTTTCATTGACCAAGGCAATGAATGTGATGGGTGAGGTGAATGAAGCAGGGCATTTACCTCTTGGACTTGGGTTTCTTCAATGGGCTCATCCAAAAAATCATCTTTGATCAAATCTAAAGAGGAATCAGACTCAACTATCTCATCTATTAAATCAATTACAGAATAGCTTTCCTCCTTTTGAATATACTTTGAAGCATTAAAAATATTAATTCTCACCTTTTGATCCCTAAAAAAATTTTCATGGCTCTTGTTTTATAATCAATGTTGGCATTGGCAGTAGCTAGGAATGGATGATCTAGAATTATGAAATTTTGATTTAGCTCTTCGGATGGTTCTATATCAAGTTTGAAGAAGTCTATTGAAAAATAATATTTATTTACTCTAATTAGGACATCCTCAATCAAACCATATGGCATCTTTATAGATCAATCAGCTAGTTATAAAATAATCGATGTGGGTTTTAGTTTTTCTATCTCAAATTTTTCATAGATCGAGGTTGGAAGTAGGTTCACACTAGCTTCTAAATCTTACAAGGCTAGATCAAAGGTGATGCCTCCTGTAACACATAAAATCAAAGGAGCACTAAGATCTTTTATTTTCTGAGACAATGGGTTCAACAGAACTACACTTACATCCTCAGATAGTACAATTCTCTTTGTGGTTCATGACTCATGCTTTTGGATGCAAAGTTCCTTGAGAAATTTAGCGTAGGTTGGAACATGCTGAATCGCATCGAGGAAGGATAGATTAATATGAACTTGCTTAAACAATTCCATTAGCTCTTCATTGTATGCTCCTTGCTTTTTACAGAAAGAACCAACTTCTAGGGCTGAAGAGAATGGGACTTTAGGTTATATGTCTCAGATAACTCATCCACTCTCTTCTTCCTTTATTTTTTTCACTCAGATTGAAACCAGCATCAATACCAATTTTGGACCCAGGTTCTTCTATATGGTTAGTCTCAGTACTAACCTCCTCTCCTAAATTCACATTTTGGCTAGCATCAGTACTAGCCTCTTGAAGGAAAAACCATCTTTTTTTCTGTAGGATCTTCCAGATCTAATGAGATCTAGGATGGAATATTACAAAAAAATATCTTACAATTATTTTAGATCTAATTCCTATTATCTGATATTAAATCTAAAATCATAAAGAATAGAGAAATACCTCTAGGGTAACTAGCTTACCCTGTAGATGATCGCAGTAATGTCCGAGGTTCTAAAATAGCCACGCAGTCGCCTGGCCTCTACCAGTATCTGATCAAGTAGGATCTAAATTATCTTCTCCTTGTAAATCTTTGCTCCAAAATTAGATCTAGATTTGATCTGAAAGATCTTCAAAAGATCTTCTGAAGCTGGAGCAACAGCTTCTCGACAAATCTCTGCAGCCTTCTAATTGGGAAGCCACCACGCCTAGGACAAGCACCAGATGGATGCCCAACCTCTTGGACATGAAGAGGGGAGGGAGAGGAGTAGAGGGGGTATAGAGAAGTGGAGAGAATTTAGGCTTTTGCTAGTTATTGAGTAGATTCTCTAAACACTAGGTGCAGACAGGGTTTAAATAGACCCTGCTGCACCATGCAGTGCCACATCATTCGATCAATCAAAAAATTTCAATTAATTTTAAAAAAATTTTGATTGGTGAAGTGATGTCATTTGATCATATCAGATAAGAATCCCTACAATCCCTCCTACTGTTGGTGCCAACACTGGATAAGCACAGTGAGATTGGCACCCCACAGTCCAAGTTGATTAAGGGATCAGAGTCCTCATCTCATAGGACTCTATCCTTATCCACTTGGGGTGCACGCCATATCTGATTATGGCACCCACTTTGAGGGTAAAATTAGTAGGTGGACACTCCACAAAAACTCTCCAATGACCTCTTGCCAAGTGGCCTTCAGTCCAAGGTCTATGGGTCAACGTTTGACCAATGTCCTAAAACAGAAATGGCAGGTGACAGAAATTAGCAGGTGTTGTCTTAAATTCATCTCATAAATTAAGATAAGTACTTTTTGAGCTAGACTGGCTCCAGTCAGATTGAGAGAAACCTTCTCAAGGTTCTCTGGGTGAGTCAAATCACATTTGGCTCAATCGAGATAGAAAAGATTACACGAGGAGAAAGTTAGGCTTAATTGTGTGCTAGCACGATTTTCTTGAACCTAATTGGATCTAATCCAAATCAATTGAACTGGACTAGCTCAATTGATGACATCCAGACCCTAACTATTGTTTGTGTGACCCAGTTAGGTTTATTTCTATATGATAATGAGACATGTCATGATCTCATCATCGACATCATCGAAACTCCTTTCGATGGATCAGAATTCTTCTGATTCAGACAATTAGAATGATCGATCATCAAGATCATTCTAATTGCTCCCAAAATCCATCAGTGACACCAACAGTATATGGTGGCAACCCATCAGAAATGAAGATGAATCTCTCGGTACAGCTACCTGTGTGATTGAGTTCCTCTATCATGAGTCTCGACTGAATTAGGGTTAAGGTGAACTCATCAAATCCAACATCAGTCATATGAATCAATCGATTGATTCGAGTCCGATGTGAAACCCCAATGGAAAACTCTTTTTCATTATTTCACTCTGCCATGGCCATGGGCTTAAGGACTCGATCTTTCGATCATCATAGGACTACTCCTCTCATCTACCGAAGTTGATAGATCCCATCTTGATGCGATCTGGTTCCTACAATGAATATGCTACAGCCAACATACACCTCAGGGTTCTGAATGACTAGGAGATCGAGTTATGGTGTAGTCAAATTATAACACACTCAAGATGAACTATCGATGTACCTCAGGTCAAAGAACTAGACACACAGCTGCAGCATCGAGCTAGTCATCGATGAGAAGGTAGACTTCCTTATGACTGCTCGAGGTGGTCACGCTCAGTACTCTCATTCTCAATGAATACCTATACTCTCACTCTATTATCTCCACATCGTAAACTCAAGATATATCTACCCTAAAGAAGCGATCGTACACCAACCTTCCAGATCGATCACCATCCTCGTGATGATCCTATGATCAGGAGCTGTTTATGAGTTAGTTATGTAAATTCATGCCTTAAATTTTTAACTCTTGAAAATATAAATTAACATTCCTACTAACTCAAAGGATGTATTTGTGGGGAAATTCAGTGCAGGGGTAAAATGGTAATTTTAAAACTTTCAAAATTATGATTTTACTGTGAAAAATATTAATTAATCTAATTAATTAATATGAATTTATCCTACACTAGAATCTAAATATGATATATAGCATGCATGCATTTAAATTTGAAATTCGAATTTGAACAGTAAACACTTTACTGTAATGTGTTCAGAACACAATACCATTGTGCGGGTACTAGCTCACCGCAATCTGATCACCGTCAGGAGAGTCTGATCATTGTGATGTAGCCACACAGTATGTTTGGTCTCTGTGAATCATCCACATGAAGCTCCCGATCTGATCGACTCCTCACGAGTGCTAGCTCGTTGTAGAGCCCTTTCGACGGCCGATGCTGATCGAACTTCTTCGATCGATGTTTGTCGATTCTTTGGATGCTCCAAATCATTAGCAGATATGCTTGAGAGGATGTTGAAGATCTTCCTAAAATTTGGTGGGCTCACGACACTCGTAGCTCACCTTCTCACTTCCCGAACTCTAGACTGAAACCCTGAAGAACTCACTGAAACCCTGCGCACACATTTTCTTTCTTTTCTTTCCTTTTCTCTCGGAAGGATATAGACCTTCACCTTACACACAAGGATTCCTCACGCTCAGATTTTCTCTCTAAAATTTTTCTTTTTTACACGCCCCACTCTTCTCCTCCTTTTAAAACAATGTCAAACGTCTTATCGACGTGAGAGGATAAAGATGAGTAATTGCACATTTGAATTCAAATCAAATTTTGAATTCAAATGAAAATCAATTTATTCTTATCCACTAAGGGTGTTAGAAGAGGAGGGCGTGGCTTAATTTGTGCATGAGTGATTTCATGAGAAATATTTTCTCGTGTAATAAATGGGGCGTTAAAAGAGGATAAGGTCAAGGCACTAAGATTGGTTGCTCATTCAAATTCAAACTTTGTTTTGAATTTGAATGGCCAACCAATCATCCTTATCCACTTATATGGCACATTAAAGTAGGGCATGAGGAGGGCTTTGCGTGAGGAAAATTTCATGAGAACTTCCTTCTCGTGAATTCAAAAGGGTGTAGTGGAAGTGAAGGGGTGCAGGGAGAATGGGTCAAGGTGGTTTCATTATTTAAACCAACCTAATTGAACCAAATAAGTTAGGCCCAATTAGACTAATTTAAATCCAACTAAATTAGGCTTAATAAAATCCTAATCAAATCAGGAATTGATTAAGCCCAACCCCTGATCAAATCGGGGACCAAACCATCTCGATGATTAGGTCAACTCTTAACCTAATCGGGTCAAACCCAACTGAATCCAATTCAATTGGACTTGATCCAAAAATAATTACTCAATCAAATTGAATTAATTAGTGATCAAATCACTAATTAAATTTCTCATAAATATTGAGTCCAAATCCGATGGATAATCGAGCATCAAAATTCATCGATATGTAATCCTGATCGAAGAGTCCCAAACCAGTAGGACTCTTGATCCCGATACCCAAAATATGTGAGACTCATGATCAGAGAATCTTGATTCTTGATCATAGAGTCCCAGACATGTAGGACTTATAGTCCACGAGCATTAGGACTCATCATCAGCCATCAGATTAGATAGGAACCTCTAATGTGTGTGACCCCGCAGGTTCGAACCTAAGCCGATAGCACAGGAACCAATTCCTGTACTAATCGAAGTGACCATCTAGCAATGGTACCCGACAATCGGATAGGTTGAATGGTCACAATCACAACACTCAGAACCTACGTGAATACGGTTACTATATAATTCATCCTTTTGACCTCTGTGTTTAGGATGACTCAGGGTTAAACTGTCAATCCTGATTAGATCATCCGAATCATGCTCAACTCAAACAGTCCTGTGACTCCTTACAAAGACTACCCTGGCCAAGGTTTTGCTAAATTGAAACATGACTGTACATAGCTCTTAAACTAAAGTGGTCAATCCCATCTTGACACACACACTGACAAGTCAAGTACTTGACTACACCCAGCAGCCTTCCGTCACTGAATTAGAAATTCAGATAGTCCAGTGCCTAAGTGCAGTGAGTTGCTTGCAAGTCACCGTGGCGGTCTCAGGTCGGAGGGATATTTATACCCATATTCCATCGGAGCAAATCTTGACAGCAGAAATAGCTTCGGAGTCGGTCACGTTCAGTGCAGGTGTACCCTTACATCTCACCTGTATGCCATACCAGTGTCTCCACACTCATTGGTTAAGAGGACAACCAACCTATATGGTACACAACGACCTATACTTGATAAATGTTATCGTCCTTGGTAACAACGTATCATTTGGTCGCGAACAGATTTAAGGACTAAACGACAAATCCTCCTTTGTCGAGTCTAAATAGTCCTAAGGTCTTCACCACAACATAGGAGTTCATTAGAAGATGAAACATTTTGTGATGAAAAATATCAAAATAATTTTTATTAATTCATAATTCATGTACATATACAAAAATGAGCACAACCGTTAACAGGCTGACGATTGGCTTTGGGATACTATTCCCAACAATCTCCCACTTGGCCTAAAGTCAATCGGTGCAGTATCTATTACCCATCTTCGACTTGTAGTCGTCGAACTCCTTTACCGCAATGGCTTTAGTGAATGGGTCAGCCAGGTTCTCCTTCTCATCGATCTTCTGAAGGTCGACATCACCTCGATCCATAATTTCTCGGATAAAATGGTAGTGGTGCAGAATATGCTTCGTCCGCTGGTGTGCCTTCGATTCCTTCACCTGAGCAATGGCTCCAGAGTTGTCACAGTAGAACAGAACTGGACCAACAAGGGAGGGTGCTACTCTGAGCTCGGTGATGAACTTCCTCAGCCACATCGCTTCTTTGGCAGCATCTGATGCAGCAACATACTCCACCTCACAAACTGAATCAGCCACTGTGTGTTGCTTGGAACTCTTCCAGCAGATAGCCCCACCATAAAGGGTAAAAATAAATCCCAACACACTTTTGCTGTCATCATGATCAGACTGGAAACTAGAGTCTGTAAACCCTATAAGTCTCAAATCTGATTCACCATAAACAAGCCACTGGTCCTTAGTATTTCTTAAATACTTCAGGATGGTTTTAACAACCTTCCAGTGATTCTCTCCTGGATCAAATTGGTATCTACTCACTATCCTTAGTGAGTATGCCACATCTGGTCGTGTACATATCATGGCGTATATGATAGATCCCACTATCGAAGCATATGAAAGTCTACCCATACGTTCTCTCTCTTGAGGTGTTATCGGACAATCCCTCTTCGAGAGAGAAATTCTATGGCCTATCGGTAGGTAGCCTTTTTTGAAATTCTTCATGCTGAACCTTTTCAGCATAGTATCAATGTACGTGGACTGGGATAAGCCAAGCAGCCTTTTAGATCTATCCCTATAGATCCTCATCCCTAGGATGTAGGAAGCTTCTCTCAGATCCTTCATGAAGAATTGTGACGACAGCCAAATCTTTATTCCCTGTAATGCAGGGACATCATTCCCGATTAAGAGAATATCATCCACATACAATACAAGAAATACTACTACTGGACCATTAGCCCACTTATAAATACAGGGCTCTTCTCCATTCATAACGAAGCCATACGTCTTGATCGTCCTATCAAAACGTATGTTCCAACTCCGGGATGCCTGCTTAAGTCCATAAATGGACCTCTGTAGCCTGCACACCTTAGACTCATCTGTGGATGTGAATCCTTAAGATTGTATCATATACACCTCTTCGTCCAGCTTTTCGTTTAGGAAAGCTGTCTTCACATCCATCTGTCAGATTTCAAAGTCCAGATGGGCAGCTATCGCAAGCATAATCTGAATGGATTTGAGCATTGCCACAGGAGAAAACGTCTCGTCATAGTCTATACCATAACGTTGACGATATCCCTTGGCAACCAATCAGGCATTATAGGTTTCCACCTTTCCGTCTGTGCCCCTCTTCCTCTTGAAGACCCACTTACACCCTATGGGTTTTACTCTTTCGGGTGGGTCAACCAATATCCACACATCGTTGACATTCATGGACTCCATTTCGGATTTAATGGCCTCTAGCCATTTCTCAGAGTTGGGTCTCTACATTGCATCCATGTAGGTGATCTGATCCTCATCATTTTCATCAAGTTCGATAGGATCATCATCTCGGACCAAGAAACCATAGTATCTGTCCGGTTGACGTGGTACTCTACCAGATCGCCTTAAAGGTGCTTGAACAATGGGCTCCAGATCTGATCTAATCAAATCTGGTTCAGGTTCAGCAACTTGCGTCGGATTTTCTACCTGTCGAATTTCGTCAAGTTCGACCTTAGAGGCAACAATCCCTTCACTAAGGAACTCTTTTTCCAAAAAGATTGCCTTAAGGCTGACAAACACCTTTGCTCATCAGTCAAGTAGAAATAATACCCTTTGGTTTCTTTTGGGTATCCTATAAAATTACACTTGTCAGACCTAGGTCCTAGCTTGTCCGTAATTAAACATTTAATATAAGTCGGACACCCCCAAACCCTAAGGTACGAGAGTACTAGCTTACGTCCTATCAATGTCTCATATGGCGTTTTGGTTACAGACTTACTCAAAACTCTATTTAGAAGGTAACAAACTGATTCAAGTGCATATCCCCAGAGGGAGATCGGCAGACCAGCAAACCCCATCATGGATCGAACCATGTCTAACAAGGTCCGATTCCTCCTTTCAGATACACCATTATGCTGTGGTATTCCAGGAGGAGTCCATTGAGAGAGAATTATATTCTCCCCAAGATATGTCAGAAAATCATTGGAAAGGTATTCACCTCCTCGATCAGATCGAAGAGTTTTAATACACTTTCCAGTTTGTTTTTCTACCTCATTTTGAAATAGTTTGAATATTTCAAATGACTCCGACTTATGCTTCATTAAATAGACATACCCAAACCTTGATAGGTCATCTATGAAGGTTATGAAGTAGAAATATCCACCTCTTGCACTTGAGCTCATGGGTCCACATACATCAGAATATACTAGAGCCAAGAGTTCACTGGCTCGCTCACTTTTTCTAGTAAAAGATGACTTGGTCATTTTATCAAGAAGATAGGACTCACAGATTGAAAGTGATTCACAATCACCTACTTCAAGAATTCCTTCTTGAGCCAACCTGTTTATCCTGTTCTTATTGATATGACCTAGCCTACAGTGCCAAAGGTAGACTTCTGACACATTATCTATTCTAGGGCGTTTACCGAAGGTTTGAACCACATTAACAGGTTGTGATAGAAAGTAAATTCCATTATTAAGTTGTCCAACAAACATTGTAACACCATTCAAAATGATATTACAAATATTTTTTTTTATTAAAAATTGATAATCGTTCATGGCCAAAAGGCCTATAGAAATAATATTTAATATAAAATTTGGACAATAGTGACATTCACTCAGAATTATATTTCGAGAATTGATTACAAGGTTCATGATTCCTAATGCTAGAATTGGAACTTTGCTTCCATCTCCAACGTTCAGGAATCTCTCACCTTCATCAAATCTCCTACTGACCTGCGGACCCTACATCGAATTGCAAATATGATAAGAGCTTTCGATATCCAATACCCAGGCAGTAGTATCACAAATGAAAAAGTTGCAAGATGTTATCATATAAGTACCATGCTTCTTCTTCGGCCTATTCGGGTCCAGTGAGGCAATGTATAGAGGACAGTTCCTCTTTCAGTGCCCCTACTTCTTGCAAAAGAAGCACTCCACCTGACTCTGGTCGGGCTTGCGCTTCTTCGTCTGACCCTGTGCAGACATCCCAGCATGCGGCTACACCTTCTTATTCTTCTTCTTCTTGTTCTTCTTCCCTTTCTTAAAGGGTCGACGACCAGAACAAGACCCTCCCACAATATTTACCGACTCCTTATGGAGCTGGTGGTCCTTCTCAAAGTTCTGCAGCAACCCCAACAAGCCGTGGTAGTTCACTGCAGGCTTTGTCATTCGAAAATGAGTAAGGAAGGGAAGGTAGGACTTAGGCAGAGAATTAAGGATCGCATCCTTACCGAGCTGCTCATGCAGGGGAAAGCCCAGTTTACTTAGGTGCTCAATCATTTCGATCATGTACAGTACATGATCAGTGACTGAGGCTCCATCCCTCATCCGAGCATTGAAAATGGCACAACTAGTTTTGGGCCTTTCAATGTCGTCAGGCGTGCCAAAAGAGTCCTTCAACATTTGAAGCATCTCCTGTGGCCGGACGTTCTCGAGCCTGCAGCTGAACTCATCATTCATTGTTGCCAGCATTATGCACCGAACGGTGGTGAGGTCGTTGAGCCACTTTTGGTAAGTGTCTCAGACCATCCGTCCAGCATTCAGGGCTGGCTCCTCAGCTGCCGGATCTGTTACTACATAAAGGATCCGCTCATGCTCAAGAATAATTTTTAATTTTCGATACCAGCTATCGAAATTAGGTCCCATGAGCTTGTCATTATCTAATAATGACTGGAGCTACAGGGTAGTGGCCATAGCTGCAAAAAGAAAAATCAGACCTATACTAGTACATAAATTATTAATACTAAAGACTTGGACTTTAGTCTAAAGTTTCTCCCAGTATTTTTACGAATTGGTAGCCTCAACCTCCAATTCGAGGAATTACTTTAATTCCTTAGTGGGTACTAGAATCCACACAGACTACACACGAGCCCAACTTTGGTTGGTCAACCCATGTGCATCTATAGGTAGGTTCATAACCAGTTGTTTCAATAAACAACTTCTAGTAATTAATTTTGCCCCAGAACCTAATCAGTAGGCTTTGGCCTCCACTGAAAAGATCTAGTTAGGTCCAACCATTAACATGATTTGATTTGGTGAATCGGACCAATAAATGATCAGGCCCGACTTTGGCCGGCCAACCTGACCACCATCAGAAAGACTCAAATCAAATTATCATATTATGAATGATAATTCCATTAGTCAATAAGCACCAGGCCTTTGGGCCTCCAATGATTATTAAACTAGTGGACTCATTATCACTCACTTAATGGGAGGCTATAACTTAGTTATCAATATAACTTAATCATTTTTAGGACCTAATAATTTTTGAGGATTTTATTAAAGAATCGAAGAGAAGAAAATATCCAGCCAATTTCAATCCTCCCACTGACTTCACCAAGTTAGATTAAAAAGGATTTAATTAAAACCGGCATTAGGAGCACCTAAATCAGTCACACTAATTTACCTAATGACATGGGTGAGCCCTAATCACCAAGTGATCTAATCAAAATCTAATTCACCAGGTTGGCCAGGTAAGTGAGATCAGTGGTGGGGATAAGCCATTAACTCATCAAGATCGAATCACTGCGAGTAGCTCCCGCTTAAAAACCATTGATCAAACTGCCAAACTTACCTTAGACACCAACTGGTTCATTAGTTTTAATTTGATCAACTTAGTAAATAGGGTTCCACTGCATAGCCATGAATTAAGTCCATCTTGGTCTAGTTAAAGACATAGATCCATTCAACTACAACTATTGGAGTTGAGTCTAGAGTATCCTTGACCTAATCTAATTCAACTTTTGATTAGATTTGACCAATTACTCCAATTAGTCTATTTCTTTAAGCTAACTTTAGGTCTAACCCAATTATGGACCTAATCCATCTAACCCATTGACCCACAAGTTTATGTAATTATCTTAGGTCTTAATTCACAATTCTAGACCTACTAGACAATACTTAATTCTTTTAATTAAGTATTTGGACTGATAGGTCAGGGTTTGGTATTTCAAAAATAATTTTCAAATTTGAAAGGTTTTATTTTCTGTTCACCAAATATGTTGACTCATTTCACAAATAGATCAGCACATTTCATAAATAGCAATCCTATTGCTAATTATATAATAGAAAATAACTCAATCAAAATAAATCATGAATATTCCTTTAGATCTAATTTAACATATTCATGATAAATTTCATAACTGAACCTATATAATTAATTTCTTTCGCTGCTTCATCTATATGGGATATAATTACAGCGGCACCCCTACCGTCATAGGAGATCCCATCGAATGGGAGGAGAGGGCCTTTAAACCCTACTTTTCTCCTATGACCGAACGGCCATGGCAACCAACCCAATTCGATTACTTGCTACTTGGATCACGTATATCTAAATATACCAATTTCAAAATTTAAATTTTAAATTTTAAATTTTAAATTTTTTGAATTTTAAATTTTGAATTTTAAATTTTGAATTTCAAATTTAAAATTTCAATCAAATTTTAAATTTCAAATTTTTGAATTTTGAATTTTAAATTTTGAACTTTAAATTTTGAATTTCAAATTTCAAAATTAAAAATTCAAATTTTGAATTTCAAATTTTTGAATTTTAAATTTCGAACAACTTTCAAAATTCAAATTTCAAAACTTGAATTTCAAATTTCAAATTTAAACTTTTAGATTACAAATTAATCTATGCATGTAAATATATATATCATATCTTAGAACCTTACTCTGATACCTTTTGTAGGGAAATTCAATGTAGGGGTAAAATGATAATTTTAAAACTTTTTCAAAATTATGATTTTACAGTAAAAAAATATTAGTTAATCTAATTAATTAACATAAATTTATCCTACACTAGGATCTAAATATGATATATAGCATGCATGCATTTAAATTTGAAATTCAAATTTGAACAATAAACACTTTACTGTAATGTGTTCAGAATACAATACCTTTGTGCAGGTAGTAGATCGCTGTAATCTGATCACCATCAAGAGAGTCTGATCATCGTGATGTAGCCACATAGTGTATCTGGCCTCTACGGATTATCCACACAAAGCTCCCGATCTGATCGACTCCTCACGAGTGCTAGCTCGTTGTAGAGCCCTTTCGACGTTCGATGCTGATCGAACTCCTTCGATCGATGTCTGTCGATTCTTTGGATACTCCAAATCATCAGCAGACATGCTTGAGAGGATGTTGAAGATCTTCCTAAAATTTGGTAGGCTCATGACACTCGTAGCTCACCTTCTCACTTCTCAAACTCCAGGCTGAAACCCTGAAGAACTCAATGAAACCCTGCGCATACTTTTTCTTTCTTTTCTTTCTTTTTCTCTCGGAAGAATATAGACCTTCACCTTGCACACAAGGATTCCTCATGCCCAGATTTTTTCTTCAAAATTTTTTTTTTTCACACACCCCACTCTTCTCCTCCTTTTAAAACAATGTCAAACATCTTATCCATGTGAGAGGATAAAGATGAGTAATTGCATATTTGAATTCAAATCAAATTTTGAATTCAAATGGAAACTAATTTATTCTTATCCACTAAGGGTGTGAGAAGAGGAGGGCGTGGCTTAATCTGTGCATGAGTGATTTCATGAGAAACATTTTCTCGTGTAATAAATGGGGCGTTAAAAGAGGATAAGGTCAAGGCGCTAAGATTGGTTGCTCATTCAAATTCAAACATTGTTTTAAATTTAAATGGCCAACCAATCATCCTTATCCACTCATATGGCACATTAAAGTAGGGTGTGAGGAGGGCTTTGCATGAGAAAAAATTCATAAGAACTTCCTTCTCGTGAATTCAAAAGGGCACAGTGGAAGTGAGGTGGCGCAGGGAGAATGGGTCAAGGTGGTTTCAATATTTAAACCAACCTAATTGAACCAAATAAGTTAGACCCAATTAGACTAATTTAAACCCAACTAAATTAGACTTAATTAGGCTCAATAAAATCCTAATCAAATTAGGAATTGATTAAGCCCAACCCCTGATCAAATAAGGGACCAAACCATCTCGATGATTAGGTCAACTCATAAATAATCCAATTCAATTGGACTTGATCCAAAAATAACTATTCAATCAAATTGAGTTAATTAGCAATCAAATTATTAATTAAACCTCTCATAAATATTGAGTCCAAATCTGATGGGTAATCAGGCATCAGAATTCATCGATATGTAATGCTAATCGAAGAGTCCCAAACCAGTGGGACTCTTCACCCTGGTACCCAAAATGTGTGGGACTCGTGATCAGAGAATCCTGATTCTCGATCACAGAGTCCCAGACATGTAGGACTCATAGTCCACGAGCATTAGGACTCTTCATCAGCCATCAGATCAGATAGGAACCTCTAATGTGTGTGACCCCGCAGGTTCGAACCTAAGCCGGTAGCACAGGAACCAATTCCTGTACTAATCGAGGTGACCATCTAGCAATGGTACCCGATGACTGGATAGATCGAATGGTCGCAATCGCAACACTCAGAACCTACGTGAATATGATTACTGTATAATTCATCCTTTTGACCTCTGTGTTTAGGATGACTCAGGGTTAAACTGTCAACCCTGATTAGATCATTCGAATTGTGCTCAACTCAAACAGTCCTATGACTCTTCACAAAGACTACCCTGGCCAAGGTTTTGCTAAATTGAAACACGACTGTACATATCTCCTAAACTGGAGTGGTCAATCCCATCTTGACACACGCACCGATAAGTCATGTACTTGACTACACCCAGTAGCCTTCTGTCACTGAATTAAAAATTCAGGTAGTCCAGTGCCTAAGTGCAGTGAGTTACTTGCAAGTCACCGTGGCGGTCTCAGGTTGGAGGGATATTTATACCCATATTCCATCAGAGCAAATCTTGACAGTAGAAATAGCTCCGGAGTCGGTCATGTTCAGTGCAGATGTACCCTTACATCTCACCTGTATGCCATACCAGTGTCTCCACACTCATTGGTTAAGAGGACAACCAACCTATATGGCACACAATGACCTATGCTTGATAAACGTTGTCATCCTTGGTAACAACGTATCATTTGATCGCGAACAGATTTAAGGATTAAACGACAAATCCTTCTTTATCGAGTCTAAATAGTCCTAAGGACTTCACCACAACATAGGAGTTCATTAGAAGATGAAATATTTTATGATGAAAAATACCAAAATAAATTTTATTAATTCATAATTCATGTACATATACAAAAATGAGCACAACCGTCAACAGGCTGATGATTGGCTTTGGAACACTATTTCCAACAGTATCACAGATATAATGTGCACAATGTGATAGTAGAATAACCCTTTTTATTCATTTATAGTCAAAATTATAAATTTGCCTTTATATTTGTACAAGAATGTGTCAGCCAATCTGGCATCTAGGGCACACATCTAACAAACTCCCACTTGACCTAATGCCAATTGGCTACATATCTAAGTCCCATCTTTTAAAGGTGGGCTTCGATTTTTTGCTGGCCTAATGGCTTTGTCAGTGGATTTGCCGCATTATCTGTGGAGTCGACTCTCTTAACCTTAATATAATCTTTTTTGAGGTAATCACGGATCAGATGGAATCGTCGCTCGATATTCTTGGACTTCTTGTGAGACCTGGCTCATTAGCTAGGGCTATGGTGCCATTATTGTTGCAGTAAAGAGGGACGGCATCCGATGACATCACTCCAAGTTCTACGGTAAACTTCTTGTACCAGAATGCCTCCTTCACAGCTTTCGATATAGCAATATACTCTGCCTTCATGGTGGAATCAGCAATCACCATCTGCTTGGAACTCTTCCAGCTAACTGCACCACCATTGCAAATGAACAGACTTTCAGATGTTGACTTTCGATCATCTATATCAGACATAAAGTCTGAGTCTGTAAATCTCTGAACCTGGAGTTCTCCATTCCCAAAGACTAAAAACTTATCCTTGGTCCTTCTCAAGTACTTAAGGATACATTTCACAGAAGTCCAGTGCTCTTCGCCTGGATTCGACTGATATCTGCTTGTGACACTCACAGCATGGGCTATATCAGGTCGTGTACATAGCATGGCATACATGAAGCTTCCTATTACCGAAGCATAAGAGATCTTGCTCATGCGTTCAATCTCCTCAGGTGTGCTAGGGCACATCTTCTTGGAGAGATGAATGCCATATCTAAAAGGTACTAAACCTCTTTTAGAGTTTTCCATGCTAAACTTTTTTAGCACCTCCTCTATGTACATCTTCTATGAAAGTTTCAGCATCCTATTTGGTCTATCTCTATAGACCTTAATACCCAGTATAAAGGATACCTCTCCTAGATCTTTCATAGAGAACTCCTTAGACAACCATATTTTAACTGAGGTCACTATGAAAATATCATTTTCAATCAGGAGGATGTCATCTACGTACAGTATGAGGAAGACAACTACACTCCCACGGACCTTCTTGAACACACATGGTTCCTCCTCATTCTTGATGAAACCTAATATTTTGATCACATTATTGAAACGAGTGTTCCAGCTTTGAGATGCTTGCTTAAGTCCATAAATGGACCTTTGCAGCTTGCAGATCTTGTGATCATCATCACTGGATGTGAAACTAAGCGGCTGTTTCATGTAGATATCTTCCTCAAGATATCCATTTAAGAATACCGTTTTCACGTCCATCTGCCATATTTCATAATCGAAATAGGCTGCAACAGCAAGCAATGTGCGGATGGATTTTAGCATGGCTACAGGCGAAAAGGTATCCTGATAGTCAATGATTTCGCATTGACTATAACCTTTCGCTACGAGCCTAGCCTTGAATGTCTCCATATTCCCATCTGCACCTATCTTTTTCTTGAAGATCCATTTACACCTAATAGGTACAGTACCTTCAGGTAGATATACCAATGTCCAGACTTAGTTTGAGTGTATCGAATCAATTTCTGATCTCATTGCCTCTAATCATTTCTCAGAGTCGATATCTGATATCACCTCGTCATAGGACTTGGGGTCATCACCATGAGTCCCATTTCTTATGAGGAATATTTTCTCTACTTCATCTTGTATAGTACCTAAGTACCTTTCAGGAGGACGAAAAACCTTAGTCGATCTACGAGGTGGAAGAGGTTGTGTTAAGACTGGTTCTAATTGATTTGGTTCCTCAAGTTCCTTAGCTCGTTTCTCTTGGGAGACATTCTCCTTGAGCTTAATTATTCTTCCGATGCCACCATCTTGAATAAACTATTTTTCAAAAAAAATAGCATATCGATTCACAATCACATTATGATCTTTCGGAATATAGAAATAGTATCCTAATGACTCTTTAGGATATCCTATGAACCGAGCTCTAAAAGATCTGAACTCTAACTTGTCCGCCTGCTGTCTCTTGATATGAGCCGGACAACCCCAAATTCTGAGATGACTCAGACTTGGCTTCTTACCATGCCATATCTCATACAGTGTGGTAGGAATAGTTTTAGAGGAAACCTTATTCAATACATATATTGCTGTTATGAGACAATGTCTCCAAAGAAACTTAGGGAGGTTCGTGAAGCTCATCATGGAACGGACCATATCTAATAGGGTCCGGTTCCTCTATTCTGAAACCCCGTTAAGTTGTGACGTTCTTGGTGGAGTCTATTGAGAGACTATGCCATTGTCCTTAAGATAGTCTAGGAACTCCTGACTAAAGTATTCACCTCCTTGATCTGATCGAAGAATCTTAATGGGCTTTTCTGTTTGTTTTTCTACCTCATGTCTGAATTCTTTAAACTTTTCAAAGGCTTCAGACTTGTGTTTCATTAGAAACACGTATCTATACCTAGACATATCATCGATGAAGGTAATGAAGTAGACATAGTTGCCTCTAGCCGGCACATCAAATGAACTTCACACATTTGTATGTACTAGGGCAAGTAGGTCTGTGGCCCTTTCCCCATGTCTTGTAAAAGGGAGCTTGATCATTTTGCCTTGAAGGCATGATTCATAAACTGGATATGACTCGGAAGTCAACAGACTCAATAGCCCGAATTTCTCCAATTTGTTAACCCTGTCTTCCGCTATATGACCTAGCCTTAGATGCCATAGATACCTATCATTTATATTATCTCTAGACCTTTTAATTTCTATGGCATTCACATTTTACTCGATATGAAATACAGATACATAAATATGTAGCTGATAGAGACCATTAATAAGAAAATCATTTGTAACTTTATTATTTTCATAAAATATGTTACAATGGTTCTTATGAAAGCTAATCACACAACCTTCTTGTGCTAAGCATGAAACAGAAATCAAATTCCTGCTTGCTGCAGGCACATAATAACAATCTCTAAGAACTAAATCTAATCCTAACGATAATCACAGAGGGTAGATTCCTACGACCACAGCAGTAACTCTTGCTCCATTCCCGATGTATAGGATCATATCCCCATCCCTCAGCCTCCTGCTCTCCTCAAGATCCTGCATAGAAGTGCACAAATGAGCACTAGAACCAGAGTCAAGTACCCAACTGGATGCAGAGGAAACCGTAATATTAGATTCTATAATGAGCATACCTCCAGAAGGACCATCCTTCTTGTTCTTCAGGGTGGCCAGGTACCGAGGACAGTTTCGCTTCCAATGGCCGTCTGAATTATAATGGAAATATTTTTCTTTTTCAGCAGCCTTCTTCTTCGGTTCCATCTTCTTCTTCTTTCCATCCACCTTTTGCTTCTTTCCAGACTTCTTCTTCTTTCCAAAAGACTTTCTCTTGAAAGAAGTCCGCTCCACAGTAAGGACTGAGCCTTTTGAACCCTTCAAAGAAAGCTCAGCCATAACCAACAAGTTCATTAACTCAGCCAAGGTACACTACATCTTATGCATATGGAAGTTCATGATGAACTGACCAAATGCATCAGACAAGGATTGAAGGATCACATCAATCTAAAAATCCCTATCTAAGATGACACCGAGCTTCTCAAGCTCCTCAATGTCCTTGATCATTGTTAAATAATGATCTTGGACTGACTACCCATCACGCATTTTAGCCTTAAAAAGTCTTTGGCAGACTTGATACTTGGCTGCATGACGTTGTTCACCAAACAACTCTTATAGGTGAGCCAACATTTAGCGGGTAGTCATAATATTTTTATGCTGGCACTGCAAGTCATCAGACATGGCATGCAACATGTAGTACCTGGCTTTGTTATCATCATCCGTCCACTTTTTCAGAGATGCTCTCTGTTCAGCAGTCGAATGTGCTGGTATGGCAAGTGGGTCCTGATCCAAGACATGAGTCAGTTTCTCGAAACCCAGAATAATTCTGTAGTTCCTCAACCAGTCCTTGAAATTAGGTCCAGTAAATCTATGGGTGTCTAGTATTTTGGTCAGGAGGTTGGACGCAGACATATTTTCTGTAGAGAGTCAAAAGTTTCTAGTTAGATTTTGTAATCAAGCTTAACCAATTTATTTAGGAGTTTCATTTTTAAATAAATTAGGCTCCCATTATTTTCTCAGATCCCTACACTCCCTAGGTAGAGATGTGAAAATCTCTGTGATTAGTGATTTCTAGTGGGTGGTGCGGACTCACCGACTGGCTCACCACCTCACCTAATAGTTATTGGTGATGGGTCAACCAATGAGTGGACAACTCTTGTCCAATGATTCTCTAATCATGGTGCACCTAAAACTTGGTCTCTAATTCATGAAGCTCACCGTGCTCGGAATATTGCTCCAATCCTTAGTTATGTCAGACCCACCATTTACACGAATTAGATTCTTGATTGGGTCCCTCACCGTATCTAGAATATTGAGCACAACCCATCCTCTAATCCGTAGCATCCAATGCCTAATAGACATGGTTGCATCTTTCCGGTGCAACTGAGCCACTGTAACCAGTCAAGAATAATCAACTCCGGAAAGGGCCCGCACATCCACAATGGTGGAAGACCTTAGACTTATTATTTTCTTAGAGAGATTTGATTTAGGTATCATTAAACTTGACTTGATATAGTCATAACAATTATGACTAACCTAGTGGCATGAGTTAGCTCAAATTGTTAGCCATCTTAAATCAGAACTGGGTCGACACATATGGCCAGGTAAGTGAGACTGATGGGAGGGATATGCCATTAACTTGACAAGAACGCATTCGAGTTGAGTAGCTCCCAATTAAAAATCAGTCGGACGTATCTGCCCAACTTACCTTAGACACCAAATTGTCGAACTAGATCCAATTGGGTTAGTCTATAATCCAGGCTCTAACCACTGAGCCAAATTAGGTCTTAACTTGATCGAGTCACATCTAAATGTGATTCGACCTTGACCTAGACTTAATCCTATTAGGCTGGTCAATTATTAGCTTTCATGATCCCACCTAACCAACTTTTGATTCTGTTTGATCAACCGCTAGATCTAATTGAGCTATCCAAGTCCGAACCCAATTTTATGAAAATAACTTAGATCTAAAATTTTTAATTTTTGACCTAATTAGATTTCATAAGCTTAATTCATTAATTAAGTCTTGGGTTCATAAACAAAACATGTAAAATAAATCCTAAGGTTTCAGGATATAGAGTTTTGCAGAAAAATAAATTTTGATTTCTAATTAAGGATGAACGTGTAGCACCCCTACATATCATAAGAACACCCCATTGAATGGGAGGAGAGGGTCTTAAACCCTACTTTGTTCTTATGATCGGACGGCCATGAGGAACACATTAATCAGAAATATTAATTTAACTACAAAACTAGTTAGATCTAAGTTACATATATAATTTTAGATCTAACTTATACATGCTTTACATACATCTTATGTATTAAAATTTGATCTAGTTAGCATACTTTCAGATCTGATACATCATATATAATATCTAAAAAATAAGATTTAAATTGAACTATTCAATATGAAATCTATTCTAGACAGTTACTAGAACAATTCTACAACTAGTCTAGGCATGCAACAAATCAATCTTATGTATTAATTAAAATTTTATTTTCTATTTTCTAATTATAATATAATATTTATAACATAAAAAAATAGAGAATAAATAAGATCTAATTTATATTTTAATCATATTAAAACATAAAACTATAAGACTATTCATAGATCAAACTACTCCTAGTCTAGTCATGCATCTCGTACATGTTAGATCTACTTAGATTTAATTTTAAATTTTTTTGATTTTAGATCCTATCATATCTGATGTGATATTTGAAATCTATTAATATCAAATAAATAAAAATAAAAATTAGATCTAACTTAGATCTGAAATAGAGCCATCAATCTGGCTCTGATACCAGTTGAAGGAAAAATCGCCTTTTTTCCTGTAAGATCTTCCAGATCTAGTGAGATCTGAGGTGGAATATTATAAAAAAAATATTATATAATTATTTTAGATCTAAGATCTATTAGATCTAATTTTTATTATCTAATATTAAATCTAAAATTGAATCTAAAATCATGAGGAATAGAAAAATACCTCTAGGGTAACTAGATTACCCTGTAGATGATCGCAGCAATGCCCGAGGTTCTAAAATAGCCATGCAGTCATCTGGCCTCTACCGATATCCACTCAAGTAGGATCTAGATCATCTTCTCCTCACAATTTTTTTCTCCAAAAATCAGATCTGGATCTGATCTGGAAGATCTTCAAAAGATCTTCTAAAGCTGGAGCAGCAACTTCTTGACAAATCTCTACAGCCTTCTAATCGAGAAGCCACCACTCCTTGGACAAGCACCAGATAGACACCCAATCTCTTGGACGTGAAGAGGGGAGGCAGAGGAGCAGAGGGGGTATAGAGAAATGGAGAGAATTTAGGCTTTTGTTAGTTATTAAGTAGAGTCTCTAAACCCTAGGTGCAGATAGAGTTTAAATAGACCCTGCTGCGCCATGCAGTGCCACATCATTCGATCAATCAAAAAATTCTAATTAATTTTGAAAAAATTTTGATTGATGGAGTGATATTATCTGATCATATCAGATAAGAATCTCCATAATCCCTCCTACTGTTGGTGCCAACACTGGATAAGCACAGTGAGATTGGCGCCCCACAGTCCAAGTTGATCAAGGGATCGGAGTCCTCATCTCATGGGACTCTATCGTTATCCACTTGGGGTGCACGCCATATCTGATTATGGCATCCACTTTAAGGGTAAAATTAGTAGGTGGACACTCTACAAAAACTCTCCAATGACCTCTTGCCAAGTGGCCTTCAGTCCAAGATCCATGGGTCAACGTTTGACCAATGTCCTAAAACAGAAATGGCAGGTGATAGAAATTAGCAAGTGTTGTCTTAAATTCATCTCATGAATTAAGAAAAATCTTTTTTGAGCTGGATTGGCTCTAGTCAGACTGAGAGAAACCTTTTCAAGGTTCTCTGGGTGAGTCAAATCATATTTGGCTCAGTCGAGATAGAAAAAATTACATGAGGAGAAAGTTAGGCTCAATCGTGTGCTAGCACGATTTTCTTGAACCTAATTGGATCTAATCCAAATCAATTGAACTGGGCTAGCTCAATTGATGACATCCAGATCCTAACTCTTGTTTGTGTGACTTAGATTCATTTTCGTATGGTAATGAGACATGTCGTGATCTCATCATCGACATCATCGAAACTCCTTTCAATGGACCTGAACTCTTCTGATTCAGACAATTAGAATGATCGATCATCAAGATCATTCTAATTGCTTCCAAAATCCATCAATGACAGCTAGCAGTATATGGTGGCAATCCATCAGAAATGAAGATGAACCTCTCGATGCAGCTACCTGTGTGATTGAGTTTCTCTATCATGTGTCCCGACTGAATTAGGGTTAAGGTGAACTCGTCAAATCCAACATCAGTCATATGAATCAATCGATTGATCCAAGTCCGATGTGAAATCCCAATGAAAAACTCTTTTCTATTATTTCACTCTGCCATGGCCATGGGCTTAAGGACTCGATCTTTCGATCATCATAGGATTACTCCTCTCATCTACCGAAGTTGATAGATCCCATCTTGGTGCGATCTGGTTCCTATAATGAATATGCTACAGCCAACATACACCTCAAGGTTCTGAATGGCTAGGAGACTGAGTTATGGTATAGTCAAACTATAACACACTCAAGGTAAACTGTCGATGTACCTCAGGTTAAAGAATTAGACACATAGCTGCAGCATCGAGCTAGTCATCGACGAGAAGGTAGACTTCCTTATGACTGCTCGAGGTGATCACGCTCAGTACTCTCATTCTCAATGAATACCTGTACTCTCATTTGGTATTTTCACACCGTAGACTCAAGATACATCTATCCTAAGAAAGCGATCGTACACCAACCTTCTAGATCAATCACCATCCTCGTGATGATCCTATGGTCAGGAGCTGTTTATGAGTTAGTTATGTAAATTCATGCCTTAAATTTTCAACTCTTGAAAATATAAATTCATATTTCTACTAACTCAAAAGATGTATCATAGACATAATGTACACAATGTGATAGTAGAATAACCCTTTTTATTCATTTATAGTCAAAATTATAAATTTGCCCTTACATTTGTACAGGAATGTGTCAGCCAATCTGGCATCTAGGGCACACATCTAACACCTCTCTCACCTGATCTTGATATGGATCCTTAAAAATCCTACAACTTCTAAGCTAAGAAATTACCTAGGCATTCTCAAATTGGAGATTCTTAGATAGGTCATTGGGTTGATGACTTGGTCCAGATGGTTGGTGGATATTGGATGGGTTGTTCCTGAGATTCAGTATCGATTGGCTTGGTAATTAATCTGGTTCTCTCTTCATGGTGGCCTCAGCTAACTGTCTTATTTGTACTTCTAGTCTAGCGATGGATTACTGTTAGGTCATAATCAATTGTTAAAGTTGAGTAAATCTATCGTCGACTAGATTGGTATGTTGAGGGTGGGTATGATGGCTGATTGTAATATGGTGGCTGGGTAGGCTGACTAGACTAACATCCATTATAGACATAATTTTGGTATTGGGGCTTATTTTAAAAGTTTTGCATGAGAGAAATGTGGGTCTGAGCCTAACTCTATTGGGATTTCTAAGAAAAATTAGGGTAGTTCCTCCAACCTGGATTATATATCTTCACGAATGGATCATTAACTGGCTTGGAGTAGCTTTGTATAGCTTGAACTTATTTTGGATGAAAGGTGAAAACTATGGAGCCATGGGATATTTACTTACATGATGGGCTGGACTAGTACAGATAGAAAAAATCTCCTGATAATGAGAAGATGATGTGTATTGTGCAGGAGATTGTTGATCTAGAGCTAGGACTTGATCTAACTTCTGGATAAGAAGGTCGACTTTATCTAATTTTTAAGCTATCAAATTCAAGTCAGCCTTAGAACTGGAGTCTGAAGATTTGATCTCATAGATTGCCCACTTTTTAGTGAGGAATCGACCTTTCATAGGAAGATAATGAAGCATTGTTGATCGAGTTTCCACTCAAGATTTCAAACAAGGTATAGGCTTTATCCTTACTCTTGCTCATGAATGCACCTCCACAAGATGCATCCACCATCTATCTATATTGATCTCCTAAATCCTCATAAAAGGCTTGAATAATTTGCCACTTAGATAGATCAATTAGATGTATGTCCTGCAAGCCAATATGGCTGACATATTATAATAAATCTAAGACATAATTTTATACTTAATTCATTGATCTGATCAATAAAGGGCAAGTTTGATTTTTATTCAAGTGTGATGTGTCCTTGAATCATCCATGGAATTAACATTTCGATACATATTCTCAAAGTATTGAGAATCAGAGACATGTATATAATTCTTAAATGCTCCCGATCATAATATTATCATGAGGATGATGATCGATCTGGATAGACCAACGTACAGATTTCTTCCTTCAGAGTAGATAAGTCTTTAGTCTACAGTATAGAGACACTGAGTGATGAGTGTGGGTAGTTGTTAGAGAACAACTAGTATTGAGTATGACCATATGAGAGATCACTTAGATTTTTACTTGATTATCAGTAATTGTCTCGATGCTATAGTTGTGTGAATGATCCTTTGATCTATGATGGTACGATTGCTCGTAGTGAGACTATTAAAATTTGACTGACACATAAATATGGTCTCAATGAGTTCTTGTACTGGATGTTAGCGATAGTTGATCCACTGTAGAAGTAGGATGCGCATCTATATAGAATCTATCGACCTTAATAGAGAGGAGTAGTCTTATGGAATTTGAGAGGCTAAGTTTGTGAGTCTATGGCTATAGTAGTGTGATTGGTGAAAAAAAAAATTAATAAGGATCGTAATTAAACTTGAGCCGATCAAATCTATCATATGACTGATGATAAGGTTTGATAATTTATCTATAACCTGTCATCTAGTCAGAACTCATGATAGAGGGACTGAATCATATGTGAACTACATCTTGAGATTCTTTTTTAGTTTTGTTGGATTGCCAGTACATACTGCTAGATGTCACTGATGGATGGTGAGAGCTCATTAGGGTTGCTCAGGATCGACAATCTTTGATAAGTTAGAGTAAAACTGTTCCAATCCATTGAAAGGAGTTTCAATAATGCTATGATAAAGTTCATTATATATCTCACTACCATATAGAATTAAATCTATGAGGTCACACAATAAAGGGATTAGATCTAAAATCAGTAATTAGACTTATGAAGTCTCAATTGGGTTTAGAAAAATCCTATTAGGTTCAAGATAATCTTACTAGCATATGGTTGAACGTAATTTTCTCTTTGCATTTAAATTTTTTATTTGATAAGATTAATTTAAATTTAATTACATGCTAATAACCTAAATAAATTAAATTTATTGAGCTCTAATTATTCGGTGCCTAGGATTTTGGATGAAATAAATTAAGGGTTCAAACCCTTAATCAATTTTCTTGATAGTTTTGATGGGGCGTCACTTGATTTTATCAAGTTAGGCATGCACACACTAGAAAGGATGTGTGGGCCTGATTGGGGTGTCCTATGGCAGCCATGTGGCGTGTGTATTTGTCAGTGCAAGGGCTTCAAAAGTTGATGCCTAAAGGATCTCCTAAAAGGATCAAATAACTAAGGAATAAAGATTCCTAATGCAAGTAGGACTTGTATTAAGTGGTATTTTGGTTTTGAATAGGATTCAAATCTTATGCCTATTTTAAAGGGCCTTTCCTAAGACTCCTTAGCTTTGAATTTCAGCAACCAATGCCTCTCTTAGAAGCTCCCCATGCCCCCTCTCTCTTCTCACCTTGAAGTCCAACACCCAAGGTGTTGGGCGTCCCACTTCTCCATGCCTAAGAGAAGCTTGGGCGTCCCTTTGCTTGCTGATTTTTTAGTCTTTGATTGCTTCATAATCAAGAGAAGAAAAGTAAGAGAAGAAGAGAAGAAAAGATCAAGAAAAGAATCAAAGAGTTGATCATGATCCAGACTTCATTCAGATTCATAGGCTGATTATTCTTAGAGAAGAAGGATCAACATCAAAGAGGATTGTTCCAGGCTGATCCTGAGTGGATACTCATAGAGGTCGAGCATGTTGAAATTTGAAGTTTGGGGCATGCATTTGTATTTCAAAATTTTACGTTCTAAATACCGTAGTGGCATACAAGATTAAAATATTTTTAATCTGAATTATGCATGCATAAAAATATAAAATTATAAAGATCTAGTTCATGTGCTGAAATTGACATATGCTAAAATTCAGATTGTGATCAAATCACATACCTATTTCACAATCTTTTTCTTCAAATCTGGATCTAAAAGAGAAAAAAAAAAATTTAGCCGCACAAATATCCATCCTTTATGGGTATTCACTCAGGATCAGTCTGAAACAGTCCTTTTTAAGTTGAATTTTTTTCTCTAAGAAAATTCAGCCTGCTGAATCTGAATGAAGCCTGGATCGTGATCAATACTTGATTTTTTTCTTTGATCTTCTTCTTCTCTTCTTCTCTTACTTTTCTCCCTTGTATTATGCTACTACCAGCAGGTGGAAACCAGAACAAGGTGGATGCCCAAGTGCCCTTGGCATGGAGGAGAAGTGGGATGCCCCAAGTGGTGGGACGTGTGGATGTCCAAGGGTAGAGGAGAAGGGAGAGGAAGAGAGGGTGTGGGGGGGTCTCCAGAGGTGGGCATGGGCTGCTGGTTGGATGCTCTAGAAACCTTAGGAGAGGTCTCTTTAAATAGACATGAGGATTGAATCCTATTCAATCTCATAATACAAGTCCTACTTGTATTAAGTTTTCTAATAACTTAAGTTATTCAACTTACATTAGGAATCCTATTAGGCGCTAACTCTTGGAGCCCTTGTACCCATTATTTCACATCCTCTTTTGCACCCAAGGGACACCCCATATGAGATCAAAAGGCTCTCAATCATAGGACATACCTAACTTGATCCAATCAAGGTGGCACCCCATAATAACTATCAAAAAAATTAATAAGAGACTTGCACCCTTAATTTATTTGATCCAAAACTTTAGATACCCAATAATTGAAGTCCAATGAATCTAATTCATTTATATTATTAGCAGGTAATTAAGTTAAATTATCTTATCAAATAAAAAATTCAAACAGAAAGAGGAATTGGATCCAACTACGTGCTAGCAAGGTTTACTTAAACCCAATCGGGTTTCTCTAAACCCAATTGATACTTCATAAGCTCAATTACTAATTTCAAGCCTAATCCCTTATTGTGTGACCCCATAGATTTAATTCTATCTATTAGTGAGATATACAATGATCTCTATCAAAGTATCATTGAAACTCTTTTCAATGGATCGGAATAATTCTACTCTAACTCATCAAGGATTGTCAATCCAGAACAACCCTAGTAAGCTCTCACAATCTATTAGTAACACCTAGCAGTATGTAGGACAACCCAGTAGAACTAAAATGAACCTCTAGGTATAGTTAACATGTGATTCAGTCCCTCTATCGTGAGTCCTGACTTGATGGTAGGTCATGGATAAATCATCAAACCTCAACATCAATCATGTGATAGATTCGATCAGCTCAAGTCTAGTTGTGACTTCTGTAAAAATTTTTTTCCATCAATCACACTACTGTGGCCACAGATTCTCGGACTTAGCCTATCAAATCTCATTGGACTACTCCTTTCTATTAAGATTGATAGATCCCATCTTGATGCACATCCTACTTATTGTGATCCAGGTGGTGTGCCCAAGGCCCAGGGGACCAAGGCTAAGGCCAAGGTCCATCATTCATGAGGGCTTCATGGAGGCTCTAGGGCTAGTTGGGCCCTAGGTTGAAAGGCTGTGGGCCTTTCAAGTTCTTGAGGTCTAGGTTATGTGGGTCTCAAGGGACCAACTCTTTATAGGCTAGGTCTGGGCCCAGGATAGGTGAGATTAGGTTGAGTCATGGGTGTACATGGGCTTGGGTTAACCTAATCTCCCATAGAGTTGGTCAAGGGAGTTTTGGGTTTGGGTCACTTGACCCTGTGTTTATATATACATGCACTGTATAGGTTTGATTAAGCCAAGAAATACGAAAACTCTTTCTCCCAAGTCTCTCTCTCTCTTCTCCCTCTCTCTCCAGTTATTCTCCATGCCCCAGGAGCAAGAAACCCTAGGGTTTCTTGCCGCCAGGTCCCAAAAAGGCAGGAAAAGCAAGGGGAGGCGCTAGGCTCCCCCTTTGTGCCGCCAACCACTTTTCTCTCTCCCTCTCTTGCAGTCACCCAAATATTAGGTCTAGGATCAAAAATCTCTTGAGAAGAGGTTTGTACAAGTTTCTCTCAGATCTGGAGTTGATCTGAGGTCGTTTGAGGCACGGGTGAGATCTCCATCAACAGATCTATAGGAAAGGCTGCAGCAGGACAGATCTACAAGGTCTGGTCTATCTACCTTCTTCCCTATCTAGAATACCCTGATTCAAAATCTATAAATTGAAAAACCTCGATCCAAGGCCTAATCTGGTTGGGTACCAGATCTTGAATTTTTTAGAGGTGATCTTAGAGGTGTTCTTCATCTGGAACGAAAGGCTGACGAAGAAGACAGCAACCAAGCTGATTTTATCAAGGGCCTTCGATCGAGTCCAGAAGTCTCCAAATTTGTTCGTTGCTGGTTCTGCTACACCCAAGGTCCATGGAAGGATCTGGGATCATGCTTCAATAGTTGGTATTAGATCCACGTTGGTGAGGAAGCGGTTCCAAGCATGAGAAGTTGAAGATCCCAAGTGCTAAAAATTTTCAGTAAGGTACAATCAAGGTATATTCTACACTTCTTGATTTTATATTGCCTGTTTGGCTTGGATCTAGTCATGGGCAGCAATATGAAGGTTGATTTCGAGAAGTTTGATGGCAAGAAAATTTTTTTCATGTAGAAAATCCGGGTGGAGGATCTTCTAGTGCAAGCAGATCTGGATCAGGCTTTGGATGAGAAGCCTGAGGGAATGACAAATAGACAGTGGGCATCGTTGGAGAAGAAAGCATGCTCGGTGATCAGAGGATGTTTGGCAGATGCGGCATTGTATTCGATGCTGGAAGAAAAGATCCCGAAGGGCCTTTGGTCAAAGTTGCACACCATATATATGGGGAAGAATATGTGCAACAAGCTAATGTTGAAGAAGAGGTTGTACAGTTTTCGGATGTAGGAGGGATCTGATGTGATTGGCCACATTCAGAGGTTCGACCAGTTGTGCACGGAGTTGATGAATATCGAGGTGAAGCTGGATGAGGAGGACAAGTCCTTATTGCTTTTGTGTTCGCTGCCAGGATCATATGACTCTTTGGTGACTACACTACTCTATAGCAAGGAGACTCTGGAATATGAGGACATGGTCTCGGTGCTGAGGTCTAATGAGCAAATGAAAAAGTTGACTAGAGATCGGGCTCCCCAGGAGGGTTTGGCAGTAGGGGAGAGGACAGGTAAAGGCAGAGGCAGAAGCAAGTCTAGGGGGCGGTCCAAGTCCAGGAAGGGAAAGAAAGAGATGAAATGCTTCAAGTGCAACGAGTTCGGGCACTTCAAGCGAGAATGTCCACTATGAAAGAGCAAGAAGGGAGAAAGAAGTGGCTCAGAATCAGTGAGTGCAGTTGCTGGGTAGCAGGTGGAGGATGATCTACTTGTGGTATCAGATGGTCACAGGCATTACACAGAGGAGTGGACACTAGACTCTGCATGCTCACATCACTACATACCACACAGGTCTTGGTTTGCGACATACACCAAGACAGATGAGGGATCAGTGACTCTAGGCGACAATCATCCTTGCAAGGTGGCTGGGATAGAGACAATCAGGGTGAGGATGTTTGATGGGATTGTGAGGACATTGACAAATGTAAAGCACGTCCCAGAGCTGGAAAAGAATCTGGTGTCACTAGGCTACTTGGAGTGCAGTGGATACAGCTTCAGCAGTAGGGCTAAAAGCGGAGTACTGAACATCTCCAATGGAGCTATGGTAGTGATGAGAGGCAGGAGGTTGGACAATAACCTCTATCGCATGGAGGGATCTGTGGTGATCAGAGAGTCTGATGCGGCAGTTACAGCACAGGACCAGCAGGGGGCTTACAAGATGTGGCACTACCGCCTAGGCCACATGGGTGACAAGGGGCTGAGGGAGTTAAGCAGGAGAGGACTCATCTCTGATCTGGAGGATGGTGCTACAGGAGAGATCTGTGAGCCTTGCCAGATGAGAAAGCAGAGGAGAGTTCAGTTCAACATTAGTACAATCGCAGTGCAGCCCCTCTGGAGTTAGTACACATGGATGTGTGGGGACCAGCCCCAGTTTCAGCTAGGAATGGGGGTAGATACTTCATGATCCTGATTGATGATTTCTCAAGGAAACTCTAGATTTACTTCATGAGAGAGATGTCTGAGGTCTTCACCAAGTTCAAGATCTGGAAAGCTGAGGTGGAGAAGGAGCAGGGGAGGAGCGTGAAGTGTCTGAGGTTAGACAATGGTGGAGAGTACACCAGCAGAGAGTTCCAGTACTACTGTGAGGAGTGTGGGATCAGGAGACACTTCTCAATTAAGGAAACTCCACAGCAGAATGGGGTGGCCGAGAGGATGAACAGAACACTTCTGGAAAAGGCACGATGCATGAGGCTGCAGGCAGGGCTTCCAATGGCGTTCTGGGTTGACACAGTTGATGCAGCAAGTTACTTGATCAATCAGTCACCTCACACCAGGTTGGATGGCAGGCTTCAAGAGGAGGTGTGGTCTGGGAGGACAGTTGGGCTGGGCCATCTATGGGTATTTGGGTGCACGGCCTATGTGCACATTGAAGCTGGTGAGCGGAGCAAGCTAGACGTCAGATCATGCAAGACGGTGTTTCTAGGCTATCCGCGAGGAGTTAAGGGATATAGGCTGTGGGATCCTTTGGAAAAGAAGGTCATCATTAGTCAGAATGTGACTTTTGATGAGGAGTCAGTCCTACAGAGGCGAGCAGGCATGGAGGAGCAGTAGGAGCAGGAGGAGGTCCAGCAGGGCGCTGTTGGACAGCTTACCTCTTTGATTTTACCTCTTGCAGGTACTATGCGAGGACATGACATTCAGGTGGAGAACCTACCTAAGGTGTCTCCACAAGTGGAGAGAAATCAGATGGATGATCGAGGCGGAGAGGTCTAGCAGGAGCGAGCTGGACCAAGGACTGATATCGGTGTTGCCCTACACAAGCCCAAGAGGACCATCAGGCAACCGGACCGATATGGCTTCAAGGAGATGCTGTCATATACCCTGTTGACAGCGAATGGAGACCCATATACATATCAAAAGGCTATTGAGAGTCAGGACAGAGAGTGGTGGGTCCAGGCGATGTCTGAGGAGATGCAGTCTCTCCATCAGAACCAGACGTGGTGATTGGTGCAGTTGCCACAGGGGAAGAGGCCCATTGGCTACAAATGGGTCTATAGTCACAAGGAAGGGCCTTCAGAGTAGAGAGGTATCAGATTCAAGGCGAGGTTAGTGGCCAAGGGATACTCCCAGAAGGAAGGCATCGACTTCAGCGAGGTCTTCTCTCCCGTCGTCAGACATACTTCCATCAGAGTGTTGCCGAGCATTGTAGTAGCTCAGGATTTAGAGCTGGAGCAGATGGATGTCAAGATGGCGTTCCTCCACGGGCATTTGGAGGAGATGATTTACATGGAGCAGCCATCCGATTTCAGGGATCCAGGATCAGAGGGAAAGATTTGTTTGTTGCAGAAGTCGCTGTACGGGCTGAAGCAGTCGCTGAGGCAATGGTACAAGCAGTTCGACTCCTATGTGTGCAGCATTGGACTTTTCAGGTGCGAGTTTGATCCCTGTGTTTATGTTCAGTCTCTTGAGGATGGTTCTAGGGTGTTCCTACTCTTCTATGTGGATGACATGCTTATAGCATGCAAGAGTAGGAAGGTTGTGCAGGATCTGAAGGCATCCTTATCTCGAGAGTTTGAGATGAAGGATTTGGACCTTGCAAGGAAGATCCTAGGTATGGAGATTTTCAGAGACCGAGCCCGGAGGGTGCTGCATCT
Source organism: Elaeis guineensis (assembly GCF_000442705.2). Classification (NCBI taxonomy): domain Eukaryota; kingdom Viridiplantae; phylum Streptophyta; class Magnoliopsida; order Arecales; family Arecaceae; genus Elaeis; species Elaeis guineensis. The sequence continues at coordinate 29,070,954 of NC_026007.2, forward strand.
ATCTCAAGGGGGCTACATACAGAAGGTCTTAGAGAGGTTCGGGATGAAGGGAGCAAAGTCGGCGGAGCTGCCACTTACCGATCACTTCAGACTCTCGAAGACCATGGCACCACAGACTGAGGTGGAGGCTCAAGAGATGGAGATGGTTCCTTATGCTTTAGGAGTTGGGAGCTTGATGTATGCGATGGTCTGTTGTAGGCCAGACATCGCTCATGTAGTGAGTTAGGTTAGCAGGTTCATGGCGCAGCCTGGCAGGGAGCACAGGAGAGCTCTGAAGTGGATATTCAGATACCTAGCGGGTTCAGTTAGAGTTGGCATCTGCTACGAACAGCGAGGAGGTGCAGTGGGATACTCTGACATGTCCAGGGAGGCTCAGGGGCTGACTGGTGGTTATGTAGATGCTGACTTCAGTGGAGATGTGGATACCCGGAGGTCTACGACAGGCTTCATCTTTAGCTTGTATGGAGGTCCTATTTCTTGGAGATCGAGTCTGCAGCCTATCACGGCTCTATCCACTATAGAGGCAGAATACATCGGGCTAACAGAAGCAGCTAAGGAGGCAATTTGGTTGAAGGATTTGTTGACAGAGATGGGCCTTACTCAAGAGGCCATTAGAGTGCACTGTGACAGCCAGAGTGCACTTCTATTAGCACAGAACTCAGTCTATCATGCAAGGACAAAGCACATCGACATTCAGTATCATTGGATCAGGGAGCTTGTGGAGGATGGCGAGGTGGAGCTGGTAAAGGTACATACTAAGGAGAACCCAGCTGATGCACTTATGAAGGTACTTCCATGGGACAGCTTTCAGAGATGTGTTGAGCTGATTCGGCTGATGGACAGAGTGGAGTTGGTTGAGGCCTTGGGACACCAAGGTGGAGATTGTTGTGATCCAGGTGGTGTGCCCAAGGCCCAGGGGACCAAGGCTAAGGCCAAGGTCCATCATTCATGAGGGCTTCATGGAGGCTCTAGGGCTAGTTGGGCCCTAGGTTGAAAGGCTGTGAGCCTTTCGGGTTCTTAAGGTCTAGGTTATGTGGGCCTCAAGGGACCAACTCTTTATGGGCCAGGTCTGGGCCTAGGATAGGTGAAATTAGGTCGAGTCATGGGTGTACATGGGCTTGGGTTAACCTAATCTCCCATAGAGTTGGTCAAGGAAGTTTTGGGTTTGGGTCACTTGACCCTGTGTTTATATATACATGCACTGTATAGGTTTGATTAAGCCAAGAAATATGAAAACTCTTTCTCCCAAATCTCTCTCTCTCTTCTCCCTCTCTCTCCAGCTATTCTCCATGCCATAGGAGCAAGAAACTGTAGGGTTTCTTGCCGCCAGGTCCCAAAAAGGCAGGAAAAGCAAGGGGAGGCACTAGGCTCCCCCTTTGTGCCGTCAACTACTTTTCTCTCTCTCTCTTGCAGTCACCCAAATATCAGGTCTAGGACTTGGAATCTCTTGAGAAGAGGTTGGTACAAGTTTCTCTCAGATCTGGAGTTGATCTGAGGTCGTTTGAGGCACGGGTGAGATCTCCATCAACAGATCTGCAGGAAAGACTGCAGCAGGACAGATCTGCAAGGTCTAGTTCTATCTACCTTCTTTCCTATCTAGAATACTCTGATTTGAGATCTACAAATTTGAAGACCTCGGTCCAGGCCTGATCTGGTTGGGCACCAGATCTTGGATTTTTTAGAGGTGATCTTAGAGGCATTCTTCATCTGGAACGAAAGGCTGATGAAGAAGAAAGCAACCAGGCTGATTTCGTCAAGGGCCTTCGATCGAGTCCAGAAGTCTCCAGATTTGTTCGTTGCTGGTTCTGCTGCACCCAAGGTCCATGGGAGGAGCCGGGATCATGCTCCAACACTACTCCTATAGTGGACCAACTGTCACCAATATCTACTACAAGGGCTTATTAAGACCCATGTTTATGTGTCAATCAAACTCCAACAGCCTCACTGTGAGCTGCAGTGCCATCTCAGAATAAGAGAGTAGTCACACAACTATAACATCGAGATGATCACTGACAATCGAGTAAAAATTCAAGTGATCTCTCATGTGGTCATGCTCAGTACTAGTTGTTCTCTAACAACTACTCACACTTATCGTCCAGTGTCTCTACACTGTAGATTAGAGACCCATCTATCTTAAAGGAAGCGATCTATGCGTCAGTCTATCCAGATCGATCATCATCCTCATGATGATCCTATGACTGGGAGTATTTAGGAATTAAATATATGTCTCTAATTTTCAACTCTTTGAGAATATGTATCGAAAGTTAATTTTATGGACGATTTAAGAACACATCACACTTGAATAAAAAATAAACTTATCATTTTATTGATCATATCAATGTATTAAGTATAAAATTATCCTAGATTTATTACAATGTGTCAGCTATATTGACTTCTAGGACATACATCTAACAATCTCCCACTTAGACTAAAGTCAATTGGCCATAAATCTAAGTCCCATCTTCTCAAGCTGGACTTCTATTTTCGATTGGCTCAACTGCTTTGTCAGTGGATCTGTCACATTATCCATAGAGTCTACACTTTGCACCTCGACATATTTTTTTTCGAAGCAGTCATATATACTACTACTATATGTGCTTGGACTTTTGGTGAGACCTTGGCTTTTTAGCAAGGACTTTAGTGCCATTGTCTTTGCAGTACTGTGTCATGGCATGACATCCAGTTCTAAAACTAACATTAGAATCAGAATTCATCCTATACATCTATAACATATTCATATTAGGAATAGTATCCCAAAGCCAATCGTCAGCCTGTTGACGGTTGTGCTCATTTTTGTACATGTACATGAATTATGAATTAATAAAAATTATTTTGGTATTTTTTATCACAAAATGTTTCATCTTCTAATGAACTCCTATGTTGTGGTGAAGTCCTTAGGACTATTTAGACTCGACAAAGGAAAAATTATCGTTTAGTCCTTAAATCTGTTCGCGACCAAATGATACGTTGTTACCAAGGATGACAACGTTTATCAAGCATAGGTCATTGTGTGCCATATAGGTTGGTTGTCCTCTTAACCAATGAGTGTGGAGACACTGGTATGGCATACAGGTGAGATATAAGGGTACATCTGCACTGAACGTGACCAACTCTGGAGCTATTTCTGCTGTCAAGATTTACTCCAATGGAATATGGGTATAAATATCCCTCCGACCTGAGACCGTCACAGTGACTTGCAAGCAACTCACTGCACTTAGGCATTGGACTACCTGAATTTTTAATTCAGTAATGAAAAGTTGCTGGGTGTAGTAAGTACTTGACTTGTCGGTGCGTGTGTCAAGATGGGATTGACCACTCCAGTTTAGGAGCTGTGTACAGTCATATTTCAATTTAGCAAAACCTTGGCCAAAGTAGTCCTAGTGAGGAGTCACAGGACTGTTTGAGTTGAGCACGATTCGGATGATCTGATCAGGGTTGACAGTTTAACCCTGAGTCATCCTAAACACAGGGGTCAAAAGGATGAATTATACAGTAACCATATTCATGTAGGTTCTGAGTGTTCCGATTGTGACTTTTCGATCTATCCGGATGTCGGGTACCATTGCTAGATGGTCACTTCGATTAGTACTGGAATTGGTTCCTGTGCTACCAGCTTAGGTTCGAACCTGTGGGGTCACACACATTAGAGGTTCCTATTTGATCTGATGGCTGATGTAGAATCCTACATATTTGGGACTCAGTGATCGAGAATCAGGATTCTCTGATCATGAGTTCCACACATTATGGGTACCAGGGTCAAGAGTCTCACTGGTTGGGACTTTTCGATCAGGGTTACATATCGATGAATTCTGATGCCCGATTGCCCATCGGATTTGGACTCAGTATTTATGAGAGGTTTAATTAGTGATTTGATCGCTAATTAACTCAATTTGAGTGAGTAATTATTTTTGGATCAAGTCCAATTGAATTGGATTCAGTTGGGTTTGACCCGATTAGGTTAAGAGTTGACCTAATCGTCAAGATGGTTTGATCCCTGATTTGATCAGGGGTTGGGCTTAGTCAATTCCTGATTTGATTAGGATTTTATTGAGCCTAATTAAGTCTAATTAAGTTAGATTTAAATTAGTCTAATTGGACCTAACTTATTTGGTTCAATTAGGTTGGTTTAAATAATTAAACCACCTTGACCCAATCTCCATGCGCCACCTCACTTCCATTGCACCCATTTGAATTCATGAGAAGGAACTTCTCATGAATTATTTTCTCACGTCAAGCCCTCTCCATGCCCCACTTTAATGTGCCATATGAATGGATAAGGATGATTGGTTGGCCATTCAAATTCAAAATAAAGTTTGAATTTGAATGGGCAATCAATCTTTGCACCTTATCCTTTTTTTTACGCTCCATTTATTACATGAGAAAAGGTTTCTCATGAAATCACTCCATGCATAATTTAAGCCACGCCTCATGTCTTTAGTGGATAAGGGATGAGTTGGTGTCCATTTGAATTCAAAATTTGATTTGAATTCAAATGTGCAATTACTCATCTTTATCCTTTCTTTTGGATAAGACGTTTGACGTTGTTATAAAAGGAGGAGAAGAGTGGGGCATGCAAGAAGAAGATTTTTGGAGAAAAATTCTGGGGTGTGAGAAGTCTTGTGCGTGAGAAGGAAGTCCATATCCTTCCAAGAGAAAAAGAAAGAAAAAAAAGAAAAGTGGGTGCAAGGTTTCCGATGAGTTCCCTAGAATTTTAGCCTGGGGTTCGAGAAGTGAGAAAGTGAGCTATGAGTGTCGTGAGTTCACAAAATCTTAGGAAGATCTTGAACATCCTCTCAAGCATGTCTGTTGATGATCTGGAGTATCCGAAGAATCGACAGACATCGATCGAAGGAGTTCGATCAGCATCGGCCGTCAAAAGGGCTCTACAATGGCTAGCACTCGTGAGGAGTCGATCAGACTGGGAGCTTTGTGTGGATGATCCGCAGAGGCCAGACACGCTGTGTGGCTACATCATGACAATCAGACTCTCTCGATAGTGATCAGATTACATTGATCTACTACCCGCACAAAGGATTGTGTTCTGAACACATTACAGTAAAGTATTTACTGTTAGAATTTGAATTTTAAATTTAAATGCTTGAATGCTATATATCATATTTAGATCCTAGTATAGGATAAATTTATATTAATTAATTAATTAAATTAATTAATATTTTTCACTGTAAAATCATAAATTTGAAAAAGTTTTAAAATTATCATTTTACCCCTACACTGAATTTTCCCACAATTGGTATCAGAATGGGTTCTTAGATATGATATATATATTTGCATGCATAGATTAAGTTGTAATCTAAAAGTTTAAATTTAAAATTTGAAATTTAAAATTTGAATTTTGAAAGTTGTTCAAAATTCAAAATTCAAAATTCAAAAATTTGAAATTAAAAATTTAAATTTTGAATTTTAAAATTTATAATTTGAAATTTAAAATTCAAAATTTTGAAATTCAAATTTTGAAATTTGAAATTTGGGTAAAATTTCAAATTTGAAATTCAAAATTTGAAATTCAAAAATTTGAAATTTGAAATTTGAAATTTATTTGAAATTTGAAATTCAAAATTTAAAATTTGAAATTTAAAATTTGAAATTCAAAATTTAAAATTTGAAATTTAAATTTTGAAATTGATATATTTAGATATACTTGATCCAAGTAGCAAGTAATCGAATTGGGTTGGTTGCCATGGCCGTCCGTTCATAGGAGAAAAGTAGGGTTTAAAGGCCCTCTCCTCCCATTCGATGGGGTCTTCTATGGTGGTAGGGGTGCCGCTGCAATTATATCCCATGCAGATGAAGCAGCAAAAGAAATTAATTGTAAAGGTTCAATTGTAAAATTTATCATGAATGTGTTAGATTAGATCTAAAGGAATATTCATGATTTATTTTGATTGAGTTATTTTTTGTTATGTAATTAGCAATAGGATTGCTATTTATGAAATGTGCTGATCTATTTGTGAAATGAGTCAACATATTTGGTGAACAAAAAATAAAACCTTTCAAATTTGAAAATTATTTTCGAAATACCAAACCCTAACCCATCAACCCAAATACTTAATTAAAAGAATTAAGTGTTGTCTAGTAGGTCTAGAATTATGAATTAAGACCTAAGACAATTGCATAAACTTGTGGGTCAATGGGTTAGATGGATTAGATCCATAATTGGGTTAGACCTAAGGTTAGTTTAAAGAAATAGACTAAATTAGAGTAATTGGTCAAATCTAATCAAAAGTTGAATTAGATTAGGTCAAGGATACTCTAGACTAAACTCCAATAGTTGTAGTTGAATGGGTCCATGACTTTAACTAGACCAAGATGGACTTAATTCATGGCTACACGGTGGAACCCTATTTACTAAGTTGATCAAATTAAAACTAATGAACCGATTGGTGTCTAAGGTAAGTTTGGCAGTTTGACCAGTAGTTTTTAAGCGGGAGCTACTTGCAGTGATTCGATCTCTGATGAGTTAATGGCTGATCCCCACCACTGATCTCACTTACCTGGCCAACCTGATGAATTAGATTTTGATTAGATCACTTGGTGATTAGGACTCACCCATGTCATTAGGTAAATCGGTTTGATTGATTTAGGTGCTCCTAATGCCAGGTTTAATTAAATCCTTTTTTAATCTGACTTGGTGAAGTCAGTGGGAGGATTGAAATTGGCTGGATTTTTTCTTCTCATCTATCTTTTAATAAAATCCTCAAAAAATATTAGGTCCCTAAAAATAATTAAGTTATATTGATAACTAAGTCATAGCCTCCCATTAAGTGAGTGATAATGAGTCCATTAGTTTAATAATCATTAAAGGCCCAAAGGCCTGGTGCTTATTGACTAATGAAATTATCATTCATAATATGATAATTTGGTTTGAGTCTTTCTGATGGTGGTCAGGTTGGCCGGCCAAAGTCGGGCCTGATCATTTATTGGTCTGATTCACCAAGTCAAATCATGTTAATGGTTGGACCTAACCAGATCTTTTCAGTGGAGTCCAAAGCCTACTGATTAGGTTCTGGGGCAAAATCAATTACTAGAAGTTGTTTAGAGAAACAACTGGTTATGAACCTACCCATAGATGCACATGGGTTGACCAACCAAAGTTGGGCTCGTGTGTAGTCTGTGTGGATTCTAGTACCCACTAAGGAATTAAAGTAATTCCTCAAATTGGAGGTTGAGGCTACCAGTTCGTAAAAATACTGGGAGAAACTTTAGACTAAAGTCTAAGTCTTTAGTATTTATAATTTATGGACTAATAGAGGTCTGGTTTTTCTTTATGCAGCTATGGCCACTACCCTGTCCCTTCGATCATTATTAGATAATGATAAGCTCATGGGACCTAATTTCGATAGCTGGTATCGAAAATTAAAAATCATCCTTGAGCATGAACAGATTCTTTATGTAGTAACGGATTCTGCACCTGAGGAGCCAGCCCCGAACGCTCGAGGGACGGTCTGAGATACTTACCAGAAGTGGCTCAATGACCGCACCACCGTTCGGTGCATTATGCTGGTGGCAATGAATGATGAGTTCAGCCACAGGTTCAAGAATGCCCAGCCATAGGAGATGCTTCAAATGTTGAACGACTCCTTTGGCACACCTGACGATGTTGAAAGGCACAAAACTAGTTGTGCCATTTTCAATGCTCGGATGAGGGATGGAGCCTCAGTCACTGATCATGTACTGTACATGAACGAATTGATTGAGTGCCTAAGTAAACTGGGCTTTCCCCTGTACGAGCAGCTCGGTAAGGATGCGATCCTTAATTCTCTGCCCAAGTCCTACCTTCCCTTCCTTACTCATTTTTGAATGACAAAGCTTGCAGTGAACTACCACGGCTTGTTGGGATTGCTGCAAAACTTTGAGAAGGACCACCAGCTCCATAAGGAGTCGGTAAATATTGTGGGAGGGTCTTCTTCTGATCATCGACCCTTTAAGAAAGGGAAGAAGAACAAGAAGAAGAATAATAAGAAGGTGCAACCGCATGCTGGGATGTCTGCATAAAGTCAGACCAAGAAATGCAAGCCCGACCAGAGCCAGGCGAAGTGCTTCTTTTGCAAGAAGCAGGGGCACTGGAAGAGGAACTGTCCTCTATACATTGCCTCCCTAGACCCGAACAAGCTGAAGAAGAAGCAAGGTACTTATATGATAATACCTTGCAACTTTTCCATTTGTGATACTACTGCCTGGGTATTGGATACCGGAAGCCCTTATCATATTTGTAATTTGATGCAGGGTCTGCAGGTCAGTAGGAGATTTGATGAAGGCGATAGATTCCTGAACGTTGGAGATGGAAGCAAAGCTCCAGTTCTAGCATTAGGAATCATGAACCTTGTAATTAATTCTCGAAATATAATTCTCAGTGAATGTCACTATTGTCCAAGCTTTTTATTAAATATTATTTCTGTAGGCCTTTTGGCCATGAACGGTTATCAATTTTTAATAAAAGAAAATGTTTGCAATATCATTTTGAATGGTGTTACAATATTTGTTAGACAACTTAATAATGGAATTTACTTTCTATCACCGCCTGTTAATGTGGTTCAAACCTCTGGTAAACATCCTAGAATAGATAATGTGTCAGAAGTCTACCTTTGGCACTGTAGGCTAGGTCATATCAATAAGAACAGGATAAACAGGTTGGCTCAAGAAGGAATTCTTGAAGTAGGTGATTGTGAATCACTTCCAACCTGTGAGTCCTGTCTTCTTGGTAAAATGACCAAATCACCTTTTACTGAAAAAGGTGAGCGAGCCAGTGAACTCTTGGGTCTGGTACACTCTGATGTATGTGGACCCATGAGCTCAAGTGCAAAAGATGGATATTTCTACTTCATAACCTTCACAGATGACCTATCGAGGTATGGGTATGTCTATTTAATGAAGCATAAGTCGGAGTCGTTTGAAATGTTCAAACTATTCCGAAATGAGGTAGAAAAACAAACGGAAAAGTGTATTAAAATTCTTCGATCTGATCGAGGAGGTGAATATCTTTCCAATGATTTTCTGACATATCTTGAGGAGAATGGGATTCTCTCTTATTGGACACCTCCTGGAACACCACAACATAATGGTGTATCTGAAAGGAGGAATCATACCTTATTGGACATGATTCAATCCATGATGGGGTTTGCTGGTCTGCCGATCTCCCTTTGGGGATATGCGCTCGAATCGGATTGTTACCTTCTAAATAGAGTTTCGAGTAAGTCTGTAACCAAAACGCCATATGAGATATGGATAGGACGTAAGCCAGTACTCTCGCACCTTAGGGTTTGGGGGTGTCCGACTTATGTTAAACGTTTAGTTACGGACAAGCTTGGACCTAGGTCTGACAAGTGTAATTTTATAGGGTACCCAAAAGAGACCAAAGGGTACTACTTCTACCTAGCTGATGAGCAAAAAGTGTTTGTCAGCCTTAAGGCAATCTTTTTGGAAAAGGAGTTCCTTGGTGAAGGGACCGTTGCCTCTAAGATCGAACTTGACAAAGTTCGACAGGTGGAAAAACCGACATAAGTTGTTGAACCTGAACCAGATTTGATTAGATCAGATCCGGAGCCCATTGTTCAAGCACCCTTAAGGCGATCTGGTAGAGTACCATGTCAACCAGACAGATACTATGGTTTCTTGGTCCGAGATGGTGATCCTATCGAACTGGATGAAAACGATGAGGATCCAATCACCTACATGGATGCAATACAGAGACCCGACTCTGAGAAATGGCTAAAATTCATGAAATCCGAAATGGAGTCCATGAAGGTCAACGATGTGTGGACATTGGTTGACCAACTCGAAGGAGTAAAACCCATAGGGTGTAAGTGGGTCTTCAAGAGGAAGAGGGGCACAGACGGAAAGGTGGAAACCTATAAAGCTCATCTGGTTACCAAGGGATATCATCAACGTTATGGTATAGACTATGACGAGATATTTTCTCCTGTGGTAATGCTCAAATCCATTCGGATTATGCTTGCATTAGCTGCTCATCTGGACTATGAAATCTGACAGATGGATGTGAAGACAGCTTTCCTAAATGGGGAGCTGGATGAAGAGGTGTATATAATACAACTTGAAGGATTCACATCCACAGATGAGTCTAAGGTGTGCAGGCTACATAGCTCCATTTATGGACTTAAGCAGGTATCACGGAGTTGGAACATACGTTTTGATATGATGATCAAGACGTATGGCTTCGTTAAGAATGGAGAAGAGCCATGCATTTATAAGTGGGCTAATGGTCCAGTAGTAGTATTTCTTGTATTGTATGTGGATGACATTCTCTTAATTGGAAATGATGTCCCTGCATTACAGGGAATAAAGATTTAGCTGTCGTCACAGTTCTCCATGAAGGATCTGAGAGAAGCTTCCTACATCCTAGGGATGAGGATCTATAGGGATAGATCTAAAAGGTTGCTTGGTTTATCTCAGTCCACGTACATTGATACTATGCTGAAGAGGTTCAGCATGGAGAATTTCAAGAAAGGCTATCTTTCGATAGGCCATGAAATTTCTCTCTCGAAGAGGGATTATCCGACAACACCTCAAGAGAGAGAGAGTATGGGTAGGATTTCATATGCTTCGGCAGTGGGATCTATCATGTACGCCATGACATGTACAAGACCAGATGTGGCATACTCATAGGGGTAGTGAGTAGATACCAATCTGATCCAGGGGAGAATCACTGGAAGGTTGTTCAAACCATCCTGAAGTATTTAAGAAATACTAAGGACCAGTGGCTTGTTTATGGTGAATCGAACTTGAGACTTATAAGGTTTACAGACTCTAGTTTCCAGTCTGATCATGGTGACAGCAAAAGTGTGTCGGGATTTATTTTTACCCTTAATGGTGGGGCTATCTGCTGGAAAAGTTCCAAGCAGCACACAGTGGCTGATTCAGTTTGCGAGGTGGAGTTGTCGCCGCATCAGATGCTGCCAAAGAAGCGGTGTGGCTGAGAAAGTTCATCACCGAGCTCGGAGTAGCACCCTCCCTTGTTGGTCCAGTTCTGCTTTACTGTGATAGCTCTGGAGCTATTACTCAGGCGAAGGAACCAAAGGCACACCAGCGGACGAAGCATATTCTGCGTCGCTACCATCTCATCCAAAAAATTATGGATCGAGATGATGTCGATCTTCAGAAGATCGACAGAAAGGAGAACCTGGCCGATCCATTCACTAAAACCATTGCGATGAAGGAGTTCGACGACTATAAGTCGAAGATGGGTATTAGATACTGCACCGATTGGCTTTAGGCCAAGTGGGAGATTGTTGGGAATAGTATCCCAAAGCCAATCATCAGCCTGTTGACAGTTGTGCTCATTTTTGTACATGTATAAAAATTATGAATTAATAAAAATTATTTTGATATTTTTCATCACAAAATATTTCATCTTCTAATGAACTCCTATGTTGTGGTGAAGTCCTTAGGACTATTTAGACTCGACAAAGGAGGATTTATCGTTTAGTCCTTAAATCTGTTCGCGATCAAATGATACGTTGTTACCAAGGATGACAACATTTATCAAGCATAGGTCATTGTGTGCCATATAGGTTGGTTATCCTCTTAACCAATGAGTGTGGAGACACTGATATGCCATACAGGTGAGATGTAAGGGTACATCTGCACTGAACGTGACCAACTCCAGAGCTATTTCTGCTGTCAAGATTTACTCCGATGGAATATGGGTATAAATATCCCTCTGACCTAAGACCGCCACGGTGACTTGCAAGCAACTCACTGTACTTAGGCACTGGACTACCTGAATTTTTAATTCAGTGACGGAAGGTTGCTGGGTGTAGTCAAGTACTTGACTTGTCGGTGCGTGTATCAAGATGGGATTGAGCACTCCAGTTTAGGAGCTGTGTACAGTCGTATTTCAATTTAGCAAAACCTTGGCCAAGGTAGTCCTAGTGAGGAGTCACAGGACTGTTTGAGTTGAGCACGATTTGGATGATCTGATCAGGGTTGACAGTTTAACCCTGAGTCATCCTAAACACAGGGGTCAAAAGGATGAATTATACAGTAACCATATTCATGTAGGTTCTGAGTGTTACAATTGTGACTTTTCGACCTATCCGGATGTTGGGTACCATTGCTAGTTAGTCACTTCGATTAGTACAGGAATTGGTTCCTGTGCTACCGGTTTAGGTTCGAACCTGCGGGGTCACACACATTAGAGGTTCCTATCTGATCTGATGGCTAATGTAGAATCCTACATATTTGGAACTCAGTGATCAAGAATCAGGATTCTCTGATCATGAGTTCCACACATTATGGGTATCGGGGTCAAGAGTCCCACTGGTTGGAACTTTTCGATCTGGGTTACATATCGATGAATTCTGATGCCCGATTGCCCATCGAATTTAGACATAATATTTATGAGAGGTTTAATTAGTGATTTGATCACTAATTAACTCAATTTGATTGTGTAATTATTTTTGGATCAAGTCCAATTGAATTAAATTCAGTTGGGTTTGACCCGATTAGGTTAAGAGTTAACCTAATCGTCAAGATGGTTTGATCCCTGATTTGATCAGGGGTTGGGCTTAGTCAATTCCTGATTTGATTAGGATTTTATTGAGCCTAATTAAGCCTAATTAAGTTAGATTTAAATTAGTCTAATTGGACCTAACTTATTTGGTTCAATTAGGTTGGTTTAAATAATTAAACCACCTTGACCCAATCTCCATGCGCCACCTCACTTCCATTACACCCATTTGAATTCATGAGAAGGAACTTCTCATGAATTATTTTCTCACGTCAAGCCCTCTCCATGCCCCACTTTAATGTGCCATATGAATGGATAAGGATGATTGGTTGGCCATTCAAATTCAAAATAAAGTTTGAATTTGAATGGGCAATCAATCTTTGCACCTTATCCCTTTTTTTACGCTTCATTTATTACATGAGAAAAGGTTTCTCATGAAATCACTCCATTCACAATTTAAGCCACACCTCACACCTTTAGTGGATAAGGGATGAGTTGGTGTCCATTTGAATTCAAAATTTGATTTGAATTCAAATGTGCAATTACTCATCTTTATCCCTTCTTTTGGATAAGACGTTTGACGTTGTTATAAAAGGAGGAGAAGAGTGGGGCGTGCAAGAAAAAGATTTTTGGAGAAAAATTCTGGGGTGTGAGAAGTCTTGTGCATGAGAAGGAAGTCCATATCCTTCCAAGAGAAAAAGAAAGAAAAGAAAGAAAAATGGGTGCAAGGTTTCTGGTGAGTTCCCTAGAATTTTAGCCTGAGGTTCGGGAAGTGAGAAAGTGAGCTACGAGTGTCGTGAGCCCACAAAATCTTAGGAAGATCTTCAACATCCTCTCAAGCATGTCTGTTGACAATCCAGAGCATCCGAAGAATCGATAGACATCGATCGAAGGAGTTCGATCAGCATCGATCGTCAAAAGGGCTCTACAATGAGCTAGCACTCGTGAGGAGTCGATCAGATCGGAAGCTTCGTGTGGACGATCCGCTGTGGCCAGACACACTGTGTGGCTGCATCGTGATGATCAGACTCTCCCGATGGTGATCAGATTGCGACGATCTACTACCCGCACAAAGGTATTGTGTTCTGAACACATTACAGTAAAGTGTTTACTGTTCGAATTTGAATTTCAAATTTAAATGCATGTATGCTATATATCATATTTAGATCCTAGTATAGGGTAAATTTATATTAATTAATTAAATTAATTAATATTTTTTCACTGTAAAATTATAATTTTGAAAAAGTTTTAAAATTATCATTTTACCCCTGCACTAAATTTTTTCATAATTCAGCCTCTATGGTCGAATATTCAAAACCCTTTTAATATCGAAACAAGAATACACCCTGATGTAAATATTCTATCATCAGTATCAAACATAAAGTCTGAGTCAGTATGCCCCTCAACTCGCAACTCAGAATCTCCTCTAAAGATCAAGAATAAATTCTTAGTCCTTCTTAGGTACTTAAGGATATTCTTTACAACTATCTAGTACTCCTCATTTGGATTCGACTGATACCTGCTCGTGACACTCACAGCAAAAATAATATCAGGTCGAGTATACAACATGGCATACATGAGGCTCTCTATGATCGAGACATAAGGAATCCTACTCATGTGCTAAATTTTTTTAGATATGGTTAGACACATTATCTTGAAAAGATTAATAACATGCCTAAGAGGTAAAAGTCTTCTTTTGAAGTTTTCTATACTGAACCTCTTCAACACTTTCTCTATATACAGCTTTTGTGACAGATCTAGCATCCATTTAGGTCTATTCTTTTAGACCTTTATTTCGAGAATATAGGATGCTTCTCCTAGGTTTTTTATGAAGAATTTCTTGGACAACCATCTTTTAACCGTGATCAGTATGAGAATATCATTCTCAATGAGGAGAATATCATCCACGTATAATACAAAAAATATTATCATGCTCTCACTGACTTTTTTATATACACATAATTCTTCTTCATTTTTGATGAAATCAAACGATTTGATTGTCTTATCAAAATGATGATTCCAACTTTGAGAAGCCTACTTTAATCCATATATGGACTTTGGCAGCTTGCAGACTCTGTGATCACCATCACCAGATGTGAAACCTATAAGCTGCTCTATATAGATATCTTTCTCAAGATATTCATTCAGGAAAGCAGTTTTCATATCCATCTGTCAGATTTTATAATCCTAGTAAGCTGTAACAGCAAGCAGAGTGCGAATGGATTTCAGTATGGCTACGGATGAGAAGGTTTCTTGATAGTCAATACCCTCGTACTGACTATAACCTTTAGCCACAAGCCTAGTTTTATAAATCTCTACCTTATCATTAGCACCTATCTTTCTTTTGTAGGTCCATTTACACCCAATGGATACGATACCCTCAGGTGGATCTACTAAGGTCTATACTTGATTCGAGTGTATTGAGTCAATTTCTAACTTCATAGCATCTAACCATTTCTCAGAATCGATGTTAGACATTATCTCACCAAAGATATTAGGATCATTACCATGATCCTTATCTCTCATAAGGAATATTTCCTTTACTTTCTTTGTAAGCATACCCATGTACCTTTTAGGAGGTCGAGAGATCCTGCTAGATCTATGAGGTGATAGAGGAACATTTACTACTAGCTCATGAATAACGGATTCCTAAAGATCTATAGCTCTTTGCTCTTCAGAGATCTTCTCTTTGAGCTCAACTATCCTCCCACTGCCTCCATCCTGGATAAACTATTTTTCTAGGAATATGGCATTCCGACTCACAATCACATTGTGATCTTATGAAAAGTAGAAGTAGTATCCCATGGATTCTTTTGGATACCCTATAAAATGAGCTATAATAGATCTATCTTCTAACTTATCCACTATTTATCTCTTGATATAGATCAGACATCTCCAAGTCTTAAAGTAACCTAAACTCAGCTTCTTACCAAAATATATTTCATATGGTGTGATAGGAACAGACTTTGATGGAACCCTATTCAATATGTAAATGGTAGTTAATAAGGCATGTCCTCAAAGATATAAGGGTTGATCAATGAAGCTCATCATGGATCTGACCATATCCAATAGGGTCCTGTTCTTCATTTCGGAAATCCTGTTGAGCTGAGGTGTTCTAGGAGGCATTCATTGAGAGATTATGCCATTGTCTTTAAGATATCTCAGAAATTTTTGAAATAAGATATTCACCTCCTCGATCAGATCGAAGAACCTTAATGGATTTATCTGTTTACTTTTCTACTTCATGTCTGAATTCTTTGAACCTTTCAAAGGCCTCAGACTTGTGTTTCATCAGATACATATATTCGTACCTAGATAGATCATCGATAAAAAAATAAAATAAGTATAACTACCCCTGGCCTGCACATCAAATGGCCCACACACGTCGGTGTGTACCAGGGCAAGTAACTCAGTGGCCCTTTCCTCATGTCTTACAAAGAAAAACTTGGCCATTTTTCTTCTAAGACAAGATTCACAAGCTGAATATGACTTTGGGTTAAGAGAGCCAAGCATACCATCCTTTTTCAAATTTGTTTATCCTGTCCTCTCCAATATGGCCTAGTTTATGGTGTCAGAAGTACTTCTGGTTAATATCATCTTTGGGTCTCTTTTGAGCTACGACACTCACTATTTGCTCGTTTAAGTTCACATTCGCATCAACATATAAGTAATAAAGACTATCAATTAAAAAACCTCATGCACTTAATTTATTTCGTAAATAAATGGAATAAAAATCTTTGTTGAAACTAATTTCAAAATCTTCTTGTACTAGCACAGATATGAAAATCAAATTCTGACTAGCTACAAGAATATAATAATATTCTTTCAAATCTAATCTAAAATCAGACAGTAATCGAAGAGGATATGTGCCAATGGCCTCTACAGCAACTTTTGCTCCATTGTCGATCCGAAGGATCATATTACCTTTCCTCAACCTCCCACTTTCTATTAGACCCTGTATTGAGATACATATATAAGTACTCGAGCCAGAGTTTAATACCCAACTAGAAGTAGAAGAAACCATAATGTTAGATTCAATTACGAGTATATCTTTGGAAAGTTATCACCCTTTCTGATCTTTAGGCTCTCCAGATATTTTAGACAGTTCTTCCTCCAGTGGCCTTCAGCATGACAATGAAAACACTTTTCCTTAGCTTCGACCCCTTTTGGAATGTTCTTCTTTGGCTTGTTCTCTTTTTTCTACTTCTTAGTGGATTTAACATTCTTCTTCCTAATAGACTTTCTCTTGAAAGAAGTTTTTTCCACCACAAGAACATGCCCCTTGAACTCTTCAAGGTTCCCTCCATAGTGACCAGCATGTTGACCAGTTCGGGTATAGTACAATCGAGCTTGGTCATATGAAAATTTATAATAAATTGACTATATAAACTTGTAAGGGATTGAAGGATCAGATCCATCAGCAATTCTTTTTGTATTTATAGCTTGAGCTTCTCAAGCTCTTCAATGTCCTTGATCATTATCATACAGTGCTCATGGACCGACTGTCCTTCACACATCTTCAAGTTGAAGAGTCTTTTGGACACCTCGAAGCATGCTGTATAGCTCTGCTCACCATATAACTCTTGCAGGTGAGTGATTATAGCCCTGGCAGTGGGCATATGCTTATGCTGGCTTTGCAACTCGTTTGACATAGAAGTCAAATATAGCACTTAATCCGACTGTCTTCATCTGTCCACTTCTCAAAAGCAACCCTTTGCTTAGTAGTAGGATGGTTTGGTAACACTAGGAGTTCCTGATCGAGTACATGACCTAGTTTTTTTGAGGTCAGGACAATCCTGAGATTTCTGAGCCATTCTTTGTAATTTGTATCGATCAAATGATTGGTTTCAAAGATGCGGACTAGAGAGTTTGAGGTTGATATGATTTAACTACGAGAGTAGAGATTCAAGTTAGACTTTTATATTTAATGTTATATTTGCTTCTAGGGACTTTAAGATGCAAACAATGACACTCACTAATTTATCGGATCCCTCCACTCCCCGAAAAGGAAATAAAAACCTTAATGCAATAAAGGATTCTTAGTGGGTGCTGCGGTTCCACCGATGCCATGCACCTCACCTAACAGTTATTGGTAACATACACACCGATGTGTAAGCGACTCTTTATCCAGATGCTTCTCTAAGCATGTTGCAGCGACTTGGTCTTTAAGTCATGTGGGCTCTCCTAACAATTATTGCCCATACTCTTTAGTTAAGCCTGAGCCGCCGTTCACAAGCAGGTGCAAGGCCATTATTGGGTCCCTCACCTAATAGTTATTGGGTCCCTCATCCTTACCCTGGAGCAACTTTTTGCTAATAGAGTAGTTGTATATTTTCGATGCAACTGAACCACTGTGACTAGCCAAGAATAATCATCGTCGGTAACATGCCCGCACATCTATAATGATCGAAGACCTATGGACTTAATATTTGCGGAGAGGTTTAGGTTTAGGTCTCATCTAATCAGTCATCATATGACCAATCTAATTAGCATGGGCTAAACAAAACTGCTAAGCAACCTAATTCAAGATCCCATGTTCCAAATTGATCAGATAAGTAGAGATCGGTGGGGGTCCCCCCATTGCTTTTCTTAGACACCAATAAATTGATCAGGTAAGTGAATGAAATCAATTAAATAATCACATCTTAATTACTTGTCTTAAACACCAATAGGTCAATTGGTCCAGATAGGTTAGCTCAAGTAAATCAGGCTCAAACCATCGAGCTAAATTAGATCTTTAGGTTAATAGATTCTACATATGGGACTCAATCGATTCGATCAACAATAATTGCATGATCATTTAACTTAATTGATCTGATCTTAATCAATACTTGACTCAATTTGATCAATTACTTAATCAAATTAGACCCATATGACTCAAATCAAAAATCTTAGATACAATCCTATTACATGATCTAATTTTTGATTTTTTCATAATCAAAATCCTCATGTACAAACATAAATTTTAGATTCTAAAATCAAATTTTAGATCTAAATTTTTTACATAAAAATAAGTTTTAAATCATGAAAATAATTTTCAGATTTAACATACAAACATATATCACATATATGCATATAAAATTTAGATCTAAATAAAATTTAAATCTACTATATGATATCATATATCTCATATACTAATCATAGATCATATTAAGAGCAATTTTATGACCTTAAGCATGCAATTACATATCTCATATATGAATTATAAATTAGGTCATAAAAATCTCAGATTTATGCATGCATCTATATATCATGTAAACATGAACTAGAAACCATTCTACATCAAAATTTAGATCTATGCATGTTTTCACATATCAATTATATGCTCTAAAATCAAACTCAAAATTAAATTTTAGATTCAATGATTTATTTATACATCTCATGTATCAAGAAAAAATTAGATTTTGAAATTTTTTTCAAAATATGTATGACAATTTCAGCAATATGAAACCTGTGACTCTAATACTACTGTTGGAATTCGAGGTTGGGGCATGTATGTGCATTTTAAAATTTTATTTTCTAAATATCATAGTAGAATATAAGATTAAAATACTTTTAATCTAAATCATGCATACATAAAAATATAAAATCATAAAAATCTAGTTCATGTGCTGAAATTGACAGATATTGAAATTTAGACTGTGATCAAATCACATACCTATTTCACCATCCTTTTCTTCAAATCTGGATTTGCAAGAGAAGAGATTTTCTTCTACCCATACAAGTATTCGATCTCTATAGGTATCCACTCAAAATTAGTCTGGAACAGCCCTCTTCAAGTTAAATTTTTTTCTCTAAGAAAATTCAGTCTGCTGAATCTGAACGAAGCCTGGATCGCGATCAACACTTGATCTCTTTCCTTAATCTTCTTCTTCTCTTCTTTTCTTACTTTTTTTTTATATTATGCTACTACCAGCAGGTGGAAACTAGCACAAGGTGGACACCCAAGTGCCCTTGGCATGGAGGAGAAGTGGGATGCCCCAAGTGGTGGGATGTGTGGACATCCAAGGGGAGAGGAAGAGAGGGTGTGGGGGGTCTCCAAAGGTGTGCATGGGCTACTGGTTGGATGCTCTAGGGACCTTAGGGATGGTCCCTTTAAATAAGCATGAGGATTGAATTTTATTCAATCTCATAATACAAGTCGTACTTGCATTAGATTTCCTAATAACTTAAATTATTCTACTTACATTAGTAATCCTATTAGGTGCCAACTCTTAGAGCCCTTGCACCCATTATTTCACATCCTTTTTTGCATTCAAGAGATGCCCTATATGAGATCAAAAGGCACTCTAATCATAGGACACGCTCAACTTGATCCAATCAAGGTGGCGCCCCATAATAACTATCAAAAAAATTAATAAGAGATTGGCACCCTTAATTCATTAGATTCAAAACCTTAGACATCCAACAATTGGAGTCCAATGAATCTAATTTATTTAGGTTATTAGCAGGTAATTACATTTGAATTATCTTATCAAATAAAAAATTCAAATGGAAAGAAGAATTGGATCCAACCATATGCTAGCAAGGTTACCTTGAACCCACTTGAATATTTCTAAACCCAATTGATACTTCACAAGCTCAATTGCTAATTCTAGGTCTAATCCCTTTATTGTATGACCCCATAGGTTTAATTCTATCTGATAGTGAGATATACAATTGTTGCCTAGCTATGCAACCTAAGAGGGGAGTGAATTGGACTTTTGAAATTTTAAAGTTAATTTAGAACCAAAAGGATTAAGTAATAATAAGCAAGTTATATGTAGTAAGTGATTTAAGCTAAGTGTAGAAATGAGATGCAAGAATGTAAGAAAAAAAAAATTTAGATAGAGAGCAAGTAAGCGCACCACAGACAATCAAGGTTTATAGTGGTTTGGTGTCAACCTTGCACCTACATCCACTCCCCAAGCTCTTACTTGGAAATTTAAATCCACTGAAACGTATTCAACAAGAATACAACATCGATACCTTTGACTCTAGCTATCCCAAACTAGAATACTTATTTTTTGGATACAAGCCAACCTAATACAATCCGATTCAAGATTCAGATCAACCTATCCAAGTTTTGAAATCCTTTTAAAACTAAAGATCAAGACAGAAACAGAATATAAGAGTTAATGACAAAGAAATACAAATTTAACTCCTTTAATGAGTAAATAAAACTTTAAGTACACTTTACACAACAAGAAAGAAGCTTTTCTGATTTTTTTCAAGATTGTTGAAGACTTAAATGAGATCTTGAGGGGTTGGTGAACTTGAAATGAAAGCTTCTTTTGCTTGAAGAGGGCATTTTGCTTAGGGCTGAAATGAATGCTTGAATCTCTTGTATTTTTTCCTCCTTTAAGTGCCTTTATATCTTCAATAGATGTTAGAAAGAAATTTGGACAGGTTTAGAGCCATTGAAGAGCTTTAAATGAGCATTAAATGTGGTCAAAAAAGACTGAAAATTAGCCATTACGGAGATTTTTCATCATAGGGGTCGACCCTAGGATCGTCCCCTATACAAGGATCGACCCAAGGGGTCGATCTTTGTGGTGCAGAATAGAAAATGATGGTTCTGTATCTTTAGCTTGCACAGACAACAGGGGTCGACCCTGGGGTCATCCCCTTTGGGTGTGTCAGCCAAAAATAACGTGTTATTCAGCTCTTTTTGATAGGGATCGACCTAGGGGTCGACCTTTTTTTTTAAACTTGATTTTTTCTCAAAATATATATCCAAAAAATATGAAATTATCTTCAATAGATCATAAATCTTCTATTCTTGCTCTTGAGGCTTTCGAATCAGAACTTGATAAAATTATGATTTTGCCCCTGAAATACAATAAATCTTTTTTCAAGTCAAAATTATTAGTAATCTCCTCAAATATTTTGTAATCATCAAAATCTATTCATAGAGCAACAATCTTCCCCTTTTTTATGATGATAAAATACTTGAGCAAAAGCAAAATATAACATATATAAAGCATTGATTAAGAATTTCAAATTTATGAAGATGCATCACTTAAATATTATAGCCAATTATTTGAATAAAATGCATCATGAGTAGTTTGAAGATTAGTTTAAAAATTACTTATAAGATTATTTTTTTGACACATTTGCTTACTGCCCGATTTTATTTCTCTACTCCTCCTTTTTAACAACATCAATTAAGATCTTAAGAGATTTTTAAAGAAAAATAAAAAAGACTCCCCCTCACTATAGCAATCATAAAGGATATTTTAATTTACTCATATAAAAAATATTACTATTCATAATATTTCATAGCACATATATGAGGTATTTTTCATATCATATAATTAAGATATTTCAATTGATGCCATTCATAAAAATTAATCCAAATGACATTCATAGAAGTTAAAAGCATATATATATATATATATATATATATATATATATATATATATCCAAAATATGACTGAAGAGTTATCAGATACATAAGTGTCACAATACATAAGAGTCAAGTCAAAATATATAGGCCATACAAAAGTCATGAATAACAAAAAATACAACTATCCATAAGTCAATCAGCCAACAAATACAAAGGTCGTAAGTTAGATCCTAGACATAAAAGACTAACTATGCTAAATCTAATAAATATCATGACTAGAGGTATCAGAATCAGAAGAATCAGAGATATGATGAGGAGTCTTAGGATCAAAGATACGGACACATCCTCGACCACGTCTGCCTCGGCCATGGGTAGAAGTACCGGCACGAGCAGAAGGGCGAGAAGGTCCTGGAGCCTGAAAAGATATGGGCTATGCTAGGAGAGCAAGTCTGATGGTGTCTAATTGCTCCAAAGCTCTCGACATAGACTGCATCAGGGTATCAATCTGAGTAGAGACAACCTCACTGGAGTCTCTGATCTCTCTCCTCAAAAAATCAAAGTCACTCTCCAAAATGCCTCGAAGCCTAGCCACCTCTGGAGATAGGTTGGAGACTTCCGTGATGTCCTCTTGTGGCTGAGGATGGGCTAAGACTAATAGCTACCTCTACAAATCTAAAACTCTGCCCATTAGTCTCAGAATACATCCCTTAAGCTCCTCAAGTCATGCGAACTGAGCTGTAAACATTTGAAAGATAGTAGAGACATAATGGATCATAGTCTGATCTGGATCAGCCTGAGATATCATCCTCTGAGTAAAACCTAAGATGGCAAACTGCTGGGATAAGATAGAGGCAACTTGCTGGAAAATCAACTGAATATGATCGTCTGTAAGTCTGATCACTGAAGGATCTACTCTGCTCCCTGACTGTGGTACAGAAGCATCCTTCCTCACTGACTCTGAGGGACCAGCCTCGTGATCAGACACGAACTGAATATCAGGAGATGCTCTGTGATCATGAGGAGGTGAAGATGATCTCTCTTCCTCTGCTCTCTCCTCAACACCCTTCGACCAACCACCATCAATTTTTGAAAAATCTATACGGTGCAGTGTGTGGTGATTGATGGTGTTAGAATGTGATAATCTGGTGACTGCCTCCCCCTCAAAATAAACTCCGAACCTCCTAAAGACCAGGGTGAGTGCTATACCATAAGGCAGGTGAGCCTTAGACCTATTTAGGATCTCTCTCATGGCCTCAATCATCAGAGTAGGAAGGTTCAAGGGGATCTTGATGATCACATGGTACATGATGCATATATCCCTACCAGATAAGAGGTCATGCCTGCCACTGTAAGGGACAAAAAGTTTGGTCACCATGTGATGCAAAAGTCTCATCTCTACTGAAAGTATCCTTGCTTCTAATTTATTTAAATTTTTTATAAATGCTCTCCTTATAATAACACTTAGTCCCTTTTCTTTGATTGGGAGCTCCATATGAGTATAACCTTTACAAGACAAGTGCAAAATTTATCCCAAATGTAATGAATCAAGAACAATTTTAACACCTTTCACTGAAGACTTTACTGTTTCATTGTAGTAACTTAAATTTAAATAGAACTCTCTGACCAAATCAACATAAGTATTTTCCTTCAATAGACAGTAAAACTCCCATCCTTGATTTTTAATTTTTGATCCAATTGAGAACCCCTCTTTTTCAAAAAACTTAAAATCTATATTCTTCCTAGGTTCTACTTTTCGATTGGAGAGAGGTATCTTGCTTAGACTAAGTGGGGGCTGTGAAGCTGGAGCAGGACCTGAAACTGAGGTTGGAGCAGGAGAGGACTCGGTTGCCATTCTTTTTTTGTGCACTTCCTCCTCTAACCCATGAGCAAACTTTCTTCTCTGTGGTAGCTTTATTTTGAGAACCATTTCGGACAAGAGAGACTTGCAAATAGCTTAGGAGACCTAATGAGAGGTAGAGTGGAAAGGATTTTAGATGAAAAACAAAGATTTTGGAGAGATAGACTGTCGGTTTGGAGAAGAAGGTTTAAGTTCCTAAAAGGGTGATTTGAAGGGGGAAATCCAATGGAAAGAGTGATTTTAAGAGAATTTTTGCGATTGAGAAAGTGGAGAGGGAGGAGATTTTTATTTGGTGGGATGAGGAAGATGAAAGATAAAGGGTCGGCCCGCTTAACTAACGAAGACTTTTTAATAAAACAGAGCATCCGATGGGTTTTAATAAAAATTACAAGTTTATCTTAGGATTGACTCTGGGGTCGACTCATGGCTAGAAAAATTAAAAAAATGATGAAAAAATTTTGAAAAAATTTGAAACTTGAGAAAAGGATGTCTATTTAAGAGATTGATCATATGAAGGATAGTTTTGAGCTTTTAAGAAAGGAGAGATGAGAATTAAGCTCAAAAAATTTGATTCAATGAATTTTTGACAAAAAAAATTTGGAATCACAAAGATAATTAAGCAGATGGATCAAAGATTCCTAGTTCTCTCCTAATTTTATAAAATCTATCTTCACTTAAGGCCTTGGTAAAGATGTCAGCAAATTATTTTTTAGTACATACATAATCAAGAATTATATCTTTATTTTGGACATGTTCTCTTATGAAATGATATCTAATTTCAATATGCTTTGATCTAGAATACTGAATTGGATTTTTAGTTAGATTAATAGTACTAGTGTTATCACATCTTATGGGAGTTTCATTGAGTTTGATGCCAAAGTCCTCAAGTTATTGCTTAATCCATAAGATTTGAGCACAGCAACTTTCGACTGCAATATATTCGGCCTCGGCCATAGACAGTGCCATCGAATTTTACTTCTTGCTAAACTAAGAGATTAAGTTAACTCTTAAAAATTGATAAGTTTTACTAGTACTTTTTCTATCTAATCTACATCCAGTAAAATCGGCATCTGAATATCCTATTAAGTCAATTGATGAGTCCTTAGAATATCATAATCCTAGAGTTTGTGTACCTTTTAAATATTTAATAATTTTTTTAATGATATTTAAATATGATTCTTTTGAATTTGATTGAAAGCAAGCACATAGATAAATACTAAATATAATTTCTGGTCTACTAGTAGTTAAATACAATAAAGAACCAATCATGCCTCTATAAAATTTTGAGTCTATATTTTTACCTCCTTCATCCTTGTCAAGCTTACATGATGGACTCATAGGGATACCAATTGCTTTGGAGCCCTCCATTCCAAATCTTTTGAGTAGTTCTCTTATGTACTTGCTTTGAGTGATGGAGATTCCTTCTTTTGTTTGTTTGATTTGAAGTCTGAAGAAGAATGTAAGTTCTCCCATCATTCTCATCTCGAACTCCCCCTGCATGAGCTTAGCAAAATCTTAACAAAGAGTTTTATTAGTAGACCCAAATATAATGTCATCAACGTATATTTGTATAACTAAGATATCATCATGATTTTTTTTAATAAAAAGGGTTGTTTCTATATTTTCTCTTGAAAAACTATTATTAAGCAAGAATTTACTTAACCTTTCATACCAAGCCCTAGGTGCTTGTTTTAAATCATATAATACTTTGTTTAATTTGAAAACATGATTAGGAAAGGTATGACTTTTAAAATCGGGGGGTTGTTCTACATATACTTCTTCAGCAATATAACTATTTAGAAAAGTACTTTTGACATCCATTTAGAATAACTTAAAATTCATAAAGCATGCATATGCAAGTAAAAGCCTAATTACTTCTAATCTAGCAACAGGTGCAAAGGTCTCATCAAAATCAATTTTTTCTTCTTGATTATAATTCTTTGCAACCAATCTTGCTTTATTCCTAATTATATTTTCATGTTCATCCAATTTATTCCTATATACCTATTTTGTGTCAATTACTGGATAATTTTTAGGTCTTGATACTAAAATCAATACATTATTTCTTTCGAATTGATTAAGTTCCTCTTGCATTGTATTTATCCAATTATAATCTTTTTCAGCTTCATCTATGGTTTTAGATTCAAAATGAGAAATAAATGTAAAATGATTGTATGCATTTCTAAATAAAGAACGAGTTCTTACTCCATGTGTAGGATCACCAATGATTAATTGTTTGGGATGATTGTAATCGTACCTCTATTCTTTGGATAGAATATTTGTATTTTGAGATCGTTCTTGTTGTTTTTCACCTTCATCATCTTGTTTGTTTTCATGTTCTTCTTCATTTTGAATAGTTGAGTCTTTTAGGGTAAGCTCCTTCATCCCTTCTATAAGAAGATCTGCATCATCAATACCTTCACTCTTTCTTGAAGGAAGATCATTAGTCTCATAAAAAATAATATGTATTGACTCCTCTACTACTAAAGTTCTTTTGTTGAAAACTCTAAAAGCTTTGCTAGAAGAGGAGTAACCAAGAAAAATAGCTTCATCGAATTTTGCATCAAATTTTTCTAATCTCTCTTTACCATTGTTCAAAACAAAATATTGGCAAACAAAAATATGAAAAAAATATAATGTTTGATTTTCTTCCTTTCCAAAGCTCATAGGGTGTTTTCTTTAGAATTAGTCTAATTAAAGCATAGTTTAAAATATAATATACCATGTTAATTGCTTCCGTCCAAAAGTATCTTGGGAGATTACTTTCACATAGCATGGTACGGGATATTTCTTCAAGGGTTTTATTTTTTCTTTCTACTATCCCATTTTGTTGGGGTGTCCTAGGTGCTGAAAAGATGTGGACAATATCTTTTTCATCATAAAATTTTTCAAATTCTTAATTTTCAAATTTGATTCCATGATCACTTCGAATATTTTGAATTGAAAAATCTTTTTCATTAGTAACTTTGCGATAAAATTTTGAGAACACATGAAAAGTTTCATCCTTATATGCCAAAAAAAAATCCATGTAAAATGAGAGAAATCATCAATAATTACAAAGCCATATCATTTTCCACCTAAACTAGTAGTTTTAGTAGGTCCAAATAAATTCATGTGCAATAATTCTAATGGCCTAGAAGTTGAAACAATATTTTTAGATTTGAATGAGATTTTTGTTTGTTTATCTAGTTGGCATGTATCACAAATTCTATCCTTTTTAAAATTTAATTTAGGTAAATCGATAACCAATTCTTTTTTAATAAGTTTTGAAAGTGAATGCATACTAATATATGCAAGCCTACGGTGCCAAAGCCAACTAGTCTCATTAATTTAGGTATTCAAGGCTACTAGGCATTGTATGTTTATCTTGAAAAGATCATTCAAATCTATCATATAAATATTACCATGTCTATGCCCAATAAATTTAATGCCTTCATCATTGGAACTAGTTACTATACACAATGAAGATTCAAAAATAACTTTGTATCCTTTGTCACAGAATTGACTAATGCTTAATAGATTATGTTTCAAACCATCTACTAATAAAATATTTTTAATATACTTGGAGGGAGTGATACCAATGTTATCTATATCGATGATCTTTTTTTTGCTATTATCTCCAAAGATGACCATCCCTCCATCTTTTGCATCAAGTGTGATGAATTGGGATTCATCATCGGTCATGTGTCTTGAGCACCCGCTATCAAGATATCATTTTTGATTTATTCCTTGGGATGCAAGACACACCTACATACAAAAATCAAATTTTGACTTTAGGTACCCAAGTTTTCTTGGTTCCTTTTTGGTTAGTCACAATAGTTCCTTGTGGAACCCATATTTTCTTCACATTAGAATTTTCAGATTTGTTAGAGAAATATGTATAGAATTTGTGTCCTACTTTACCACATTTAAAGTAAGTAATATTTAAAAATTTATTGCTTGATGAGTTCACAAAGATATTTTTCAAAAATATCTTTAAAGGGTTGTAGCCAAGACCGACTTTATCATAAACAATCTTTTGATTATCAAGTATCATTTGAAGTTTATTTGAACTTTGAGTGAACTTTTCTACCATAGGTTTTAACTTAGCAATTTTATTTTTCAAATTCAAATTTTCTAGTGTCAAGACCAATTTTTCATTTGAAATAATCTCATTTTCTTTTAGTAAAGATTGATTTCTTGATTTTAATTCTTTGTTCTTTATCCCTAACTTCTTTAGATCATCAACTAGATCATAAAATACTTCTTGAAGTTTTTTAAAAGTAAAATCATTAGGAGTTTCAGTGTTTACCTCATTTTCATATGCCATAAGGCACAAGTTGGTTTGTTCATATGAATCTTTTTCTTCGGAGCTTGACTCATCACTATCACTCCATGTAGCCACCATAGTCTTTTTCTTATACCTCTTGGGGCCTTTCTTAAGTTATGGATATTCAGACCTAAAGTGCCCCGACTTCTTACATTCATAACAAATAAGGGGCTGCTCCTTATCCTTCTCCTTGCTATGCTCCCCTTTTGTAGGTGGCCTCTTTCTCATCCCTTATTTTTTCTTCAAAAATCTTTTAAACTTTCTAGTGATGAGGGCTATTTTTTCATCTTGCTCTTCATTTTCTGTTTCATCAGATTCCTCATCGAGTTGAGCAGTGAATTTGAGGGTGATTGTCCTCTTCTTCTTGACATCTTCTTCTTGATGTTGTTTCATGCTTAGCTCGTATGTCATTAGCAATCCTAGAAGCTCCTCCAAAGGTAAAATATTTAGATCTTTGGCTTCTTAGATTGCGGTCACTTTGGCCTCCCAAGTTTTTGGTAAAGACTTAAGAATCTTTCTCACAAGATCACTGTTAGAATAAGACTTACCAAAATTTTTTAGATCATTAATAATATCCATAAAATGAGTAAATATTTTAGTTATTGATTCATTAAGCTCCATTTTAAAGAGTTTATATTTGTGCACAAGTATGTTAATTTTTGATTTCTTAACTTGATTAGTGCCTTCATGTGTTACTTCTAACCTATCCCATATTTTCTTAGCCGACATGCATGTTGAAATATGATTAAATTCATTAACATCTAAAGCATAATATAAAATATTCATGACTTTAGCATTGAGTTGAGCCATTTTCTTGTCAACCTCATCTCATTCTCTTTCAGATTTGATTGATCCATTGAAAAGTGGAGGTCGGTTTGTGGACTGCCCCTCGGCTAATGAAGTACTAACTTGAGTTGTCATAGATCTTTAGCTCTTTGATGGTTAAATCAAAGTAGGACTAGAGCATCGAGCTCTGATACCACTTGTTGTCCAGTTATGCAACCCAAGAGGGGGGGTGAATTAGATTTTTAAAATTTTAAAATTAATTGAGAGCCATAAGGATTAAGTAATAATAAGTTAGTTATATGTAGTAAGTGATTTAAGCTAAGTGTAGAATGAGATGCAAGAATGCAAAAAAAAAAATTAGATATAGAGCAAGTAAGCACACCACAAATAATCAAGGTTTATAGTGGTTCAGTACCAACCTTGCACCAACATCCACTCTCCAAGCTCCTACTTTAGAATTTAAATCCACTAAAATGTATTCAATAAGAATACAATGTCGGTACCTCTGACTCTAGCTATCCCAAGCTAGAACACTTATTTTTCGGATACAAACCAACCTAATACAATTTGATTCAAGGTTCGAATCAACCTATCCAAGTTTTGGAACCCTTCTAAAACTAAAGATCAAGACAAAAATAGAGTATAAGAGTTAATGACAAAGAAATATAAGTTTAGCTCCTTTAATGAGTAAATAAAATTTTAAGTACACTTTACACAATAAGAAAAAAGCTTTTCTAATTTTTCTCAAGGTTATTGAAGACTTGAATGAGCTCTTGAGAGATTGGTGAACTTGAAATGAAAGCTTCTTTTGCTTGAAGAGGGCTTTTTGCTTAGGACTGAAATGAATACTTGAATCTCTAATATTTTTTCCTCCTTTAAGTACCTTTATATCTTCAATAGATGCTAGAGAGAAATCTGGATAGGTTTAGAGCCATTGGAGAGCTTTAAATGAGCATTAAATGCGGTCAAAACGGACTGAAAACTAGTCGTTACGGAGATTTTTCATCACAGGGGTTGACCTCTGTGACGTAAAACAGAAAGTGACTGTTCTGTATCTTTGGCTTGCACAGACAATAGAGGTCAATCCTAGGGTCATCCCCTTTGGGTGTGCCAGCCAAAAATAGCATGCCGTTTGCCCCTTTTGACAGGGGTCGACCTAGAGGTCGACCTTTTTCTTTAAACTTAATTTTCTCTCAAAACATACATCCAAAAAATATGAAATTACTTTCAATAGATCATAAATCTTCTATTCTTACTCTTGAGGCTTTTAAATCAGAACTTGATAAAATTATAATTTTGCCCTTGAAATATAATAAATCTTTTTTCAAGCCAAAATCATTAGTAATCTCCTCAAATATTTTATAATCATCAAAATCAATTCATGGAGCAACAACAATGATCTTTATCAAAGTATCATTGAAACTCTTTTCAATAGATCAGAACAATTTCACTCTAACTTATCAAGGATTATCAATCCAAAACAACCTTAGTAAGCTCTCACAATCCACCAGTGACACCTAGCAGTATGTAGTGGCAACTCAGTAGAACTGAAATGAATCTCTAGATGTAGTTAGCATGTGATTCAGTTCCTCTATCATGAGTTCTAACTTGATGGTAGGTCATGGATAAATCATCAAATCTCAACATCAGTTATATGATAGATTCAATCAGCTCAAGTCTAGTTGTGACTTCTATGAAAATTCTTTCCATCAATCACACCACTGTGATGATAGATTCTTGAACTTAACCTCTCAAATCTCATAGGATTACTCCTTTCTATCAAGATCGATAGATCCCATCTTGATGCACACCCTACTCTTACAGTGGACTAACTCTCGCCAATATCCACTACAAGGTCTCAATGAGATCTATATTTCAATATCAATCAAACTCTAGCAGTCTCATTACGAGCAGCAGTACCATCTCAGGTCAAAAGATCAGTCACACAACTACAGTATTGAGATGATCACTGATGATCAAGTAGAAATTCAAGTAATCTCTCATATAGTCATGCTTAGAGCTAGTTATTCTCTAACAACTATCCGCACTCATCGTCTAGTATCTCTGTACTGTAGACTAGAGATCCATCTATTTTGAAGGATGTGATCTGTGCATCGATCTATCTGGATCGATCATCATCCTCATGATGATCCTATGATCGGGAGCATTTAGGAATTAAATATATATTTCTAATTTTTAACTCTTTGAGAATATGTATCGAAAGCTAATTTCATGGATGATTCAAAAATGCATCACACTTGAATAAAAAATAAACTTATCTTTTTATTGATCATATCAATATTTTAAGTATAAAATTATGTCCTAAATTTATTACAAAGTGTCAGCCATATTGACTTCTAGGATATACATCTAACAGAGTACTTACACGGTTAAGAGAGAACCTACTCTCTTTCATATCCAGATTTAAAAGAAAATTATGAAACAGGTATGTGATTCGATTACATATTTAATTTCAGCATAAAATTTAGCATGTGTTCAATTTCAGCATATGAAGTAGATCTTTATGTTCTATTATGATCCAGGTGGTGTGCCCAAGGCCCAGGGGACCAAGGCTAAGGCCAAAGTCCATCATTCATGAGGGCTTCATGGAGGCTTTAGGGCTAGTTGGGCCCTAGGTTGAAAGGCTGTGGGCCTTTCGGGTTCTTGAGGTCTAGGTTATGTGGGCCTCAAGGGACCAACTCTTTATGGGCCAGGTCTAGGCCCAGGATAGGTGAGATTAGGTCGAGTCATGGGTGTACATGGGCTTGGGTTAACCTAATCTCCCATAGAGTTGGTCAAGGGAGTTTTGGGTTTGGGTCACTTGACCCTGTGTTTATATATACATGCACTGTATAGGTTTGATTAAGCCAAGGAATATGAAAACTCTTTCTCTCAAGTCTCTCTCTCTCTTCTCCCTCTCTCTCCAGCTATTCTCCATGCCTCAGGAGTAAGAAACCCTAGGGTTTCTTGCCGCCAGGTCCATAGAAGGTAGGAAAAGCAGGGGAGGCGCTAGGGTTTTAAGCCCCTCCCCTTTTGTGCTGCCAGCCATATTTTCCTCTCTCCCTCTTGCAGCCACCCAAACATCAGGTCCAGGACTTAAAATCTCTTGCTACGAGATTGGTACAAGTTTCTTTCAGATCTGGAGTTGATCTGAGGTCGTTTGAGGTGCGGGTGAGATCTCCATCAACAGATCTACAGGAAAGGTTGCAGCAGGATAGATCTGCAAGGTCTGATTCTATCTACCTTCTTTCCTATCTAGAATACCCTGATTTGAGATCTATGAATTAAAAGACCTCAGTCTAGGCCTGATCTGGTTGGGTACCAGATCTTGAATTTTTTAGAGGTGATCTTAGAGGCATTCTTCATCTGAAATAAAAGGCTGATGAAGAAGACAGCAACCAGGCTGATTTCGTCAAGGGCCTTCGATCGAGTCCAGAAGTCTCCAGATTTGTTCGTTGCTAGTTCTACTACACCCAAGGTCCATGGGAGGATCCAGGATTGTGCTCCAATAGTTGGTATCAGAGCCATGGTGGTGAGGAAGCGGTTCCAAGCGTGAGAAGTTGAAGATCGCAAGTGCTAAAAATTTTCAGCAAGGTACCATCAAGGTATATTCTATACTTCTTGATTTTATATTACTTGTTTAGCTTGGATTCAGTCATGGGCAGCAATATGAAGGTCGAATTCGAGAAGTTTGATGGCAAGAAGAATTTTTTCATGTGAAAAATCTAGGTGGAGGATCTTCTGGTGCAAGCAGATCTGGATCAGGCTTTGGATGAGAAGCCTGAGGGAATGACAGATAGACAGTAGGCATCGTTGGAGAAGAAAGCATGCTCGGTGATCAGAGGATGTTTGGCGGATGCGGCGTTGTATTCGGTGCTAGAAGAAAAGACCCCGAAGGGCCTTTGGTCAAAGTTGCACACCATATATATGGGGAAGAATATGTGCAACAAGCTAATACTGAAGAAGAGGTTGTACAGTCTTTGGATGCAGGAGGGATCTGATGTGATTGGCCACATTCAGAGGTTCGACCAGTTGTGTACGGAGTTGATGAATATCGGGGTGAAGCAAGATGAGGAGGACAAGTCCCTATTGCTTTTGTGTTTGCTGCCAGGATCATATGACTCATTGGTGACTACACTGCTCTACAGCAAGGAGACTCTGGAATATGAGGACATGGTCTCGGTGCTGAGGTCTAATGAGCAACAAAAAAAGTTGACTAGAGATCGGGCTCCCCAGGAGGGTTTGGCAGTAGGGGAGAGGACAGGTAGAGGCAGAGGCAGAAGCAAGTCCAGGAGGCGGTCCAAGTCCCGGAAGGGAAAGAAAGAGATGAAATGCTTCAAGTGCAATGAGTTCGGGCACTTCAAGCGAATGTCCACTATGGAAGAGCAAGAAAGGAGAAAGAAGTGGCTCAGAATCAGTGAGTGCAGTTATTGGGCAGCAGGTGGAGGATGATCTACTTGTCGTATCAGATGGTCACAGGCATTACACAGAGGAGTGGATACTAGACTCTGTGTGCTCACATCACTACACACCACACAGGTCTTGGTTTGCGACATACACCAAGACAGATGAGGGATCAGTGACTCTAGGTGACAATCATCCTTGCAAGGTGGCTGGGATAGGGACAGTCAGGGTGAGGATGTTTGATGGGATTGTGAGGACATTGATAAATATAAAGCACGTCCTGGAGCTGAAAAAGAATCTGGTGTCACTAGGCTACTTGGAGCACAGTGGATACAGCTTTAGCAGTAGGGCTAGAAGTGGAGTATTGAACATCTCCAATGGAGCTATGGTGGTGATGAGAGGCAGGAGGTTGGACAATAACCTCTATCGCATGGAGGGATCTGTGGTGATCGAAGAGTCTGATGCAGTAGCTGCAGCACAGGACCAGTAGGGGGCTTACAGGATGTGGCACTACCGCCTAGGCCACATGGATGACAATGGGCTGAGGGAGTTGAGTAGGAGAGGACTCATCTCTGATCTGGAGGATGGTGCTACAGGGGAGATCTGTGAGCCTTGCCAGATAGGAAAGCAGAGGAGAGTTCAGTTCAACATCAGTACAACCCGGTGCAGCCCCTCTGGAGTTAGTACACACGGATGTGTGGGGACCAGCATCAGTTTCAGCTAGGAATGGGGCCAGATACTTCATGACCCTGATTGATGATTTCTCAAGAAAACTCTGGATTTACTTCATGAGAGAGAAGTCTGAGGTCTTCACCAAGTTCAAATTCTAGAGAGCTGAGGTGGAGGAGCAGGGGAGGAGCGTGAAGTGTCTGAGGTCAGACAATGGCAGAGAGTACACCAGTAGAGAGTTTCAGGACTACTGTAAGGAGTGTGGGATCAGGAGACACTTCTCAGTTAAGGGGACTCCACAGCAGAATGGGGTGGCCGAGAGGATGAATAGAACACTTCTGGAAAAGGCACGATGCATGAGGCTGCAGGCAGGGCTTCCAAAGGCATTCTGGGTTAATACAGTTGATGCAGCGGGTTACTTGGTCAATCGGTCACCTCACACCAGGTTGGATGGCAGGCTTCTAGAGGAGGTGTGGTCTGGGAGGACAGTTGGGCTGGGCCATCTATGGGTATTTGGGTGCACGGCTTACGTGCACATTGGAGCTGGTGAGCGAAGCAAGCTAGATGCCAGATCACGCAAGATGGTGTTTCTAGGCTATCCGCGAGGAGTTAAGGGATACAAGCTATGGGATCCCTTGAAAAAGAAGGTCATCATTAGTCGGGATGTGACTTTTGATGAGGAGTCAGTCCTATGGAGGCGAGCAAGCATGGAGGAGCAGCAGGAGCAGGAGGAGGTCCAGCAGGGTGCTACTGGACAGCTTACCTCTTTGATTTTGCCTCTTGCAGGTACTACTGGAGGATATGACATTCAGGTGGAGAACCTACCTAAGGTGTCTCTACAGGTGAAGAGGAGTCGGATAGATGATCGAGACAGAGAGGTCCAGCAGGAGCGAGCTTGACCGAGGACTGATATCGGTGTTGCCCTACACAAGCCCAAGAGGACCATCAGGCAACCAGACCGATATGACTTCGAGGAGATGCTGTCATATGCCCTGGTGACAGTGAATGGAGACCCATATACATATCAGAAGGTTATTGAGAGTCAGGACAGCGAGCGATGGGTCCAGACGATGTCCGAGGAGATGCAGTCTCTCCACCAGAACCAGACATGGCGATTGGTGCAGTTGCCACAGGGGAAGAGGCCCATTGGCTGCAAATGGGTCTATAGTCGCAAAGAAGGGCCTTCAGAGCAGGGAGGTATCAGATTCAAGGTGAGGTTAGTGGCCAAGAGATACTCCCAGAAGGAAGGCATCAACTTCAGTGAGGTCTTCTCTCCCGTCGTTAGACATACTTCCATCAGAGTGTTGCTGAGCATTGTAGTAGCTCAGGATTTAGAGCTGGAGCAGATGGATGTCAAGACGGCGTTCCTCCATGGGTATTTAGAGGAGAGGATTTACATGGAGCAGCCACCCAGTTTCAGGGATCCAGGATCAGAGGGAAAGATTTGTTTGTTGCAGAAGTCACTGTGCGGGCTGAAGCAGTCACCGAGACAATGGTACAAGTGGTTCGACTCCTATGTGCACAGCATTGGACTTTCCAGGTGCGAGTTTGATCTCTGTCTTTATGCTCAGTCTCTTGAGGATGGTTCTAGGGTGTTCCTACTCTTGTATGTGGATGACATGCTTATAGTATGCAAGAGTAGGAAGGTTGTGCAGGATCTGAAGGCATCCTTATCTCGAGAGTTTGAGATGAAGGATTTGGGCCTTGCAAGGAAGATCCTAGGCATGGAGATTTTCAAAGACCGAGCCCAGAGGGTGCTGCATCTATCTCAGGGGGGCTACATACAGAAGGTCTTAGAGAGGTTCGGGATGAAGAGAGCAAAGCCGACGGAGCTGCCACTTGCCGGTCACTTCAGAGTCTCGAAGACCATGACGCCACAGACTGAGGTGGAGGCTCAGGAGATGGAGACAGTTCCTTATGCTTCAGGAGTTGGGAGCTTGATGTATGCGATGGTCTGTTGTAGGCCAGACATCGCTCATGCAGTGAGTCAGGTTAGCAGGTTCATGGCGCAGCCTGGCAGGGAGCACTGGAGAGCTCTGAAGTGGATATTCAGATACCTGGCGGGATCAGTTGGAGTTGGCATCTGCTACGGACAATGAGGAGGTGCAGTGGGACACTCTGACATGTCCAGGGAGGCTCAGGGGCTGATTGGTGGTTATGTAGATGCAGACTTCGGTGGAGATGTGGATACCCGAAGGTCTACGACAGGCTTCATCTTTAGCATGTATGGAGGTCTTATTTCTTGGAGAACGAGTCTGCAGCCTATCATGGCCCTATCCACTACAGAGGCGAAATACATCGGGCTGACAGAAGCAGCTAAGGAGGCAATTTGGCTGAAGGGTTTGTTGACGGAGATGGGCCTTACTCAGGAGGCCATTAGAGTGCACTGTGACAGCCAGAGTGCACTTCTATTAGCATAAAACTCAGTCTATCATGCAAGGACAAAGTACATCGACATTCGGTATCATCAGATCAGGGAGCTTGTGGAGGATGGCAAGGTGGAGCTGGTAAAGGTACACACCAAGGAGAACCCAGCTGATGCACTTACGAAGGTACTTCCACGGGACAGCTTTCAGAGATGTGTTGAGCTGATTCGACTGATGGACAGAGTGGAGTTGGTTGAGGCCTTGGGACACCAAGGTGGAGATTGTTGTGATCCAGGTGGTGTGCCCAAGACCCAGGGGACCAAGGCTAAGGCCAAGGTCCATCATTCATGAGGGCTTCATGGAGGCTCTAGGGCTAGTTGGGCCCTAGGTTGAAAGGCTGTGGGCCTTTCGGGTTCTTGAGGTCTAGGTTATGTGGGCCTCAAGGGACCAACTCTTTATGGGCCAGGTCTGGGCCCAGGATAGGTGAGATTAGGTCAAGTCATGGGTGTACATGGGCTTGGGTTAACCTAATCTCCCATAGAGTTGGTCAAGGGAGTTTTGGGTTTGGGTCACTT
This sequence comes from Elaeis guineensis, assembly GCF_000442705.2. Taxonomy (NCBI): domain Eukaryota; kingdom Viridiplantae; phylum Streptophyta; class Magnoliopsida; order Arecales; family Arecaceae; genus Elaeis; species Elaeis guineensis. The sequence goes on from NC_026007.2 coordinate 29,107,733, forward strand.
GACCCTGTGTTTATATATGTACATGCACTGTATAGGTTTGATTAAGCCAAGAAATATGAAAACTCTTTCTCCCAAGTCTCTCTCTCTTCTCCCTCTCTCTCCAGCTATTCTCCATGCCCCAGGAGCAAGAAACCCTAGGGTTTCTTGCCACTAGGTCCATAGAAGGCAGGAAATGCAGGGGAGGCGCTAGGGTTTTGAGCCCCTCCCCTTTTGTGCCGCCAGCCATATTTTCCTCTCCCCCTCTTGCAGCCACCCAAACATCAGGTCTAGGACTTGGAATCTCTTGCTATGAGGTTGGTACAAGTTCCTCTCAGATCTGGAGTTGATCTGAGGTCGTTTGAGGCATGGGTGAGATCTCCATCAACGGATCTACAGAAAAAGCTACAGCACGATAGATCTGCAAGGTCTGGTTCTATCTACCTTCTTTCCTATCTAGAATATCTCAATTCAAGATTTATAAATTGAAAATCCTCAGTCCAGGCCTGATCTGGTTGGGTACCAGATCTTGAATTTTTTAGAGGTGATCTTAGAGACGTTCTTCATCTGGAATGAAAGGCTGACGAAGAAGACAGCAACCAGGCTGATTTCGTCAAGGGCCTTCGATCGAGTCCAGAAGTCTCCAGATTTGTTCGTTGCTGGTTCTGCTACACCCAAGGTTCATGGGAGGAGCCAGGATCGTGCTCCAACATGTTCTATATTTTATACATGCATGAGTAAGATTAAAAGGTGTTTTAATCTTCTATTCCACTGTGTTATTTTAAAAAAAAAATTGACCATGGTGTGGGTGTTTTCTAAGAAATTTCTTAAGTCTTTTTCATGACTCATGAATTTATTCTTCTAGAAGCTTAGCAAATTCAGTGATGGCTCATCTCATGGTGTTGGTTCAACCTATGGGATAGAATTTTTTAAGAAACTCATGCTATGTTTCAGCCTAAGATCAGATTGATCTCCCTATTATGTCAAGCCAGTGCTTGGCTTTATCCCTTAGTGAAAAAGAAAATAAGGTCAATCTAAGTGTATCATTAGTAAAATTTTAGATCTTCAGCATACAACAGATTTTTAAGAACTCATCTAGATGCTTGTAAGGATCTTCATTGATGTTCCCATAGAAAGATGGGTGCATCTGGATTGTGGTCGACTTAATCTTATAATAGCTTATAGGAATATCAGGTAAGTGGATACAAGTCGATGGGTATAGATAGAAGAAATAAAGATTCCTTCATCTATCTAGGTGGTTCTTCAGGATTTTCAGCTATTGGATCAGTCATTCAATTTCAGGATTGGGTTTAAATAGGTCAGAAAAAAGAGATATCCTATCATGCATGTACCAATGCAAACCCTAATATATGTGGTTTAGACTGTTGTTGTTGTAGTTTTTTTTTTTTTTAAAGAAGAGGGAGAGAGGAAGAAGAAGAGAAGAAGAAGAAAGAGAAAAGTTTTAAAGATGAGAATCCTAAGAGAATCCTAAATCTAAAGAGATAGATGAGAAGAATTTATTGTGGTTAGATGTTAATTATAATTAAGTTAGCACAAAGTGGACTCTTTATCCTAAGGTTATCCTAAATCTAGATAGCTCCTAACTATTCCAAATGCACTGTCAAGCACTCCAAGTACGAACCTAACCAACCAACTGGTCAGATAAATATAAGGTTGGTGGGGGTCCTCTCATTGCTTTTCTTAGACACCAACTAAGTTGGTCAGATTAGCGAATGAAATAAATTAATTAAATAACCATCTTCTTTCAGGACATAGTTCCTGAATATTTTTTTAGACACAAATTGATCAACTTGACCCGATCTGATTCAACTTTCGGGCTCACTTATCTTATTGAGCTCGATTTCCTTAAGGGCTGATGTCTCGCTAGTTTTAATTAGGCCTAGGTTAATGAGGGATGCTGGTTGGTTATTTTTCAGCTAAGAGAAAGTGATGAAATCTCCATCTTATCTTGTTAATGGATGTGGCCCTTAAGTTGATTTAAGATGAATATGCACAATCAATTTCAAACAAGGAGTTCTATGTAAGTAAATTAGATGCATGAAAATACTTAAACTTGAGAGGCTTACCTTATCTCTAGCAATCACCAAAAAAATAAAAAAATAAATCTAAACGATGGATGCTCTAAGTAATACAGGTTTTTACTCTTGTTATGAAATTTTGATTAGGTTTAAGTGGGTTATTTTTAAATTAATTTGAAAAAAAGAAATAATGCTGAAAAGGAAAGAAGTCTAGGGTTAGGATTGATCTCACCAAGCAAAGTTGGCAACTTTCTATCTCTTTTTTTATTTTTTTTCTATTTCTTCTGCAAAAAAAAAGAATAAAAAAAAGCTAGCAAGCTATATTTATAAAAAAAATCAAAAAAATCAACAACCTTAGCGTTCATGCCTTTCCTATTGGATTCTGATCATGTAGTGGAATGTAAATTTTAAAAATTTTAAACATGCAAATTGAAAGCTTTAATGATTAAAAATGTCAAACCAAAATTCAAATCTTAGAATCACCTTGTAGATATCGAACAAAACCAAATCCAAGCATGCAAAGAGATAGAAACTCATACTTTTTCAGATGAATAGTATGATAAGAAGGTGATCTCCATGAGACTTCAAAATAGAAGTTCTCCAATGGTGATCCATACAGAAGATAGTCAAGGTCCTTCCCAATAGGTGTACTACCACAGTCTTTTCTTCATAAGAACACTGTCGGCTTCAAACTCGAAGAACGATCGGACCAATGCTCAATTGCCTTCATTTTCACCACTAGGATTATGCCAAGAGATTTCTTTCTAGTAAAATTTTTACCTCCCATTTTTTTTCTTATCTTTTTCTCAAATTTTTTTTTAAATTTTACCCTCTCTTAACACATGCCAAGAGCTCTGAACTTTCACCAAAACTCAGCCCGTATCCCATAAAAGGTGCCCCATTTAAATAGATGAGGAAGAGATATTAAGAAGACCCAAGGGGCGCCAACTCTTGGCACTCCACTTCTTCACGTAGAGAAATAAATTCTCTGATGTATAAAGTGGTGCAAAATAGGCTTCACATAGAAGGACTCTTCCTCTTTTGCACCCCATAATTTGTTCATTCATTTTAAGCATGTGACAATTAAGGAATCGATGGAAATTAAGAAGTGGTTAAGAGTCTTAAAGAAGAAAGACTCTTCCTCTTCTTAATGCTAAAAAAGGAGTGGCAGCATTAAAATTATAGCTTGAAACCAAAGTGATATGGAGGTCTCCTTCCGCACTTGAAACTCTTCCAAGTTGGATAGGAGTCTAATTAAAATAGACCTAATCTGATCAGGTCAAAGACAATAGGTTCAGTTTAGTTCAAACACTTTGAACTTAACCTAATTAGAAACTTGGGTTAACACAATGTGCTAGCATATCAAATTAACTATTAAGATTTATATTAAATCTTAATTAAATCAAATTAAGATCAAATTTCAAAGTGTGTGATTCATTGGGTTCCAAATCTAGCCAGCAATGGATACAAACTCTTGACCTAACCCTAATCCGATCAGATTAGATCAGCTCAAGAGTCCCAATTAACTAGAACTCTTCTTAATTAATTTTTGAATTAAACTTTTTTAATTTTAATGAGTTCACAAGTCAAGATTGACGTCTAACAACATATCATGACTATCCAAAAGAGATAAAATTTGATAAAAATTATCAAAATATCTTTCAGTGGTAAGTTATTGTGCAATTCAATCCTTCAGTCAAACAACATCCCAGATAAGCTGTGGGCATGAAATCATGTCAAACTCAATTGCTTATCTAAATATATCTTGATTAAAAGGTGATGATTCAGTTGATAATACATTAAAAATCTCTTTCTAATTATCATCTTGCTTTGGCCAAAGACTTCTGGAATCATCAATCTATGAGATCACATAGGATGTATGCTCCCCTTATTAGGAGTGAATGATCTCTTATTGTCCACTCACAACCTCCATGCATACTTCATCACATCCAGAACACCCCACACAAGGATCAGAAAACTAAGTTAGAAAGTGAACCAAAATATGGATTGACGTACATAAGGTACTATGGTGATCTCAGATCAAAGGATCACTTATACAACTTCCACTAGAGAACAATCGATTGACATGTACATAAGACTCCATCAAATATTCTCTCATATGTCTATTCAGTGAACTCATTCTCTAATAAGTATCCATATTCTTGTATTAGTGTCACCACATAAGAGGTTGTAAGATCAACCACCCTTATCACTGAGCATAGATAGGATATGCCAGTCTTACTGATATCATTGATCTCTGACTCAATGAACCAATGATTGAGATTATTTTAGGTTATGACTATCAAAGATTTAGATCTCACTGGCATGATCTCATCACAGTCCTAAAATCATTATCCAGACCTATGGAGTTTATTATAATCTTAAAAATAATAATAAGATGCAGCATATAATGAATCGAAAAGTCTATTTTATTAAATAACAATATCAATTACATAAATTTGAAAGATAAATTACAGAAAAATACTCCATCGCATCCCTTGTGCGATTAGTTTGTAGGGTATTATTCTTTCAATCTTTCACTTGCATTAAAGCCAATCGCCTCTATACTTGATGCCCATGCAATCAAGGTGGCGGTCAAACTATTACAATAATAAGGCCTTAGTGAACGGCTCCACTATATTGTTCTTAGTATCAACTTACTCCACAATCACAATGCATCTTTCGACTATCTCCTGAATGAGGTGGAACATCTTAGGATGTGCTTGGATTTATAATGAGATCTTAGCTCCTTGGTATAAGCAACTGCTCCAGTATTGTCATAATAAAGGGGCACTGATTGTTCAATCTTCAAAACTACATCCAATTTTGAGATGAACTTCTTCATTCAAACGGTCTCTTTAGCAGCCTCACTAGCAGCAATGTACTCAACCTTAGTGATGGAGTCAGCAATAGTTTGTTGTTTGAAACTCTTCCAACTTACTGCTCCATCATACAGAATGAACACATATGCAGATATAGATTTGCTATCATCCAGATTAGATTGAAAACTATTGGATTTTGATGGCGTAGTGGAAGGGTTAGGTGTTTAAAATTTTCATTCAAAACATCCGATGCACCGAAAACCCAAATGCCCAAAAATCCTTGACTATTACAATTAAAGTATAATAAATATAAATTAGAATAAGAAGAATACCTATAGTGCTAATCCCAATTTCTACAAGGCATCCAAATGTCCGCCTTCCAATGGTGATCCACACGAAAGCTGAACCAAGGACAGCGCTCCTTCTTCACCTTACTTCAAGTGTTCTAGCTACTAGAACTCGACTAACCTCATACCGGTCAGGTTTCTCCAAGAAACTGACTCCACCCTCTCAGAACCTCCTCTAGACTTCTAATTCTCTTTCTTTAGGATCCTCACAACCCTTGTTAAGACTAGATAAAGCTTTGTCTTAAATCCCAAAGCCTTGTCCTAAAACTAAGATAGGTTGTAAGAAAGAAAGGAGAGCAACAGAGATCAAATTGAAAACTCTTTCTAAATTACCTCGAAAACCCAGTGCCCTAGCCAATTTATAGCCACTAAAGGGATGCCAAAAGAGAGAAATGCACCTCATCCAAGAGGCCTATCTAATCTGATTATCAGAGATAAGAGTTCCTTCAAATAGAAGGACTCTTATCAATGATATATCGATCAACACCCTGCTCTATGCATGCAATCAGAGAAGGGATATTTTTTCATTCCTTCTAAAATCAAAAAAACCCTTAAAAATCCATGTCGATAGAGGATTCAATCTTGATTCTACAACATATTATGAGTGGATAAAAATTCCTATAAATGGATGTGTTCTCCCATCCTTTCATGCAAAGTCTGATCACCACGTACGCAGGCATGAGGGGGAACTTATGGCATCCGTTTGGCATCCAGATAAGCCTAAAAATATTTCATAAAAATTATTAAAAATATCTTGTCAAATGTGAAACATTATCATTGAAACAAATTCAATTTTGAAAGCATTTGATGAGGAGAAGGACTCTCCAAATCTCAGAGAGATGCGACGCTTCTGTGGACATGCGTGAGACTTCCTTCCTTTTTCCAATTTTTCTCCACCCCAAAAATTCTAGAAAAAATACATCTCATGCTTTGAGATGTGCATCAGAGGATGAAGGGTGATATGAGCTATGACACGTATCTTAATCCCATGCTAGAAGGACTCTTTTCTTCTGCCCATGCCAACACTTGTATGCAAAACCTGTTTTGTGCCAAGAGTACTTCACAACTTGGACTCTTCATAATTGGCATTAAAATAGGATGTGGTGCCCCAATTTGAGCTGCTTTTAGGTAGCATGACCTGACCCAAATACCCACTAAATTGGGCTAGCTAATTAGTAAGGGATGAGACCAAATTGACCTCCAAAGGAGCAAGGGTTCCACACATGCTAGCATGCTTACTGGAGCCCTGATTGAATCCAAAATTCCAATCAATTTTTTTCAAAAGGATCCTTGGCTAATTTCTATATGTGCATAATCCATTGGGTTCCACATCTATCTGGTAGTAGGTTTAGATATAAGTTGACCAAATTTGATTAGATTTCAATCTAATCAATTTAGGTCTAATCGAGCTAACCCCAGTTCAACAATTATAATCCTTTCTAATTGGCGATCGAATTAAACTCTTTAATTCGATCAAAAATCTACAAGTCAAGATTGACATCTAGCAACATATCATGACTATCCAGAAGATATGAAATTTTGATAAAAATACTAAATATATTCTTCAGTGGCAAGTTACCATACAATTCAATCCTTCGATCATCCCTGCACTCTGAATATATTCATGAGTATGGAATCATGTCAAACTCAAACACATATTCATATCGATTCTCAATTAACCAATGATGACTCCAATGAAGAAGTATTAGAAACTCTTTCTAATCTTCTTTTTGCTTTTGGCCAAAAGATTTTTTCCAAGTCATCTAGGATTGAGAATACACAGGATGTGATCTCCTCTTACTAAGAGTGATCGATTCCATATTGACCTACTCACAACCTCCATATACACTCCACCATATCCAGAACACTCCGTACATGTCTTAATACCATGTCTGGGTATGAACCAAAATATGGGTTCACGTGCATAAGATTCTATGGTGGTCTCAGGTCTAAGGATCACTTACACAACTCTCACTTAGAGAACTATCTTTGACATGCAAGTAAAGCTTCCATAAGATGTTCTCTTTCATCGAGTCAATTCAGTAGACTCATTTTTCAAATATGCACTCACATCCTTGTATTAGTATCCCACATAAGTGGCTAATGAGATCTGCCACCCTCTCTATCGAGCATACATAAGATGTGCCAGTCTATCTGGAATATTAATCCCTTACTCAATGCTCCTACGATCAGAAATATTTAAGATTAGGATTTTAAGATTTTAAGTCTCACTAGCATGATCCATTCATGTCTCCTAAAATCATTACCCTAATCTTTGGGGTTCATCATAATCTTAGACATAATAAGATGCAGCTAATATGATGAATCAATACCTCAAATAATAAATATCATTTCATGAGTTGAAAAATTATAAAAAAAAAATTTATCACAACACACTTGCAATTGGCTTATAGAACACTCTTCTTTCAATCTTCCACTTGCACTAAAGTCAATCACCTTTATATCTCATACAATCAAGATGGCAATTATATAGCTACTTTGGTATGACCTTAGTGAATGGATCTATTATATTATTCTTTCTGTCTACTCATTCAAGGACAACATCTTGTCTCAACGAGATGGAAGCGTCTGAGGATGTGCTTGGATCTATAATGAGGCCTAGGTTCCTTTTCTTGAATAATGGCCTCAGTGTTATCATGATAGAGTGACACTGGTCCTTCATTCTTAGGAATGACTCCTAAATCTATGATGAATTTCTTCATCTAGACAGCTTTCTTAATGGCTTCACTAGCAGTGATATACTCTGTCTTAGTAATTGAGCCAGATACTATCTGCTGCTTGGAGCTCTTCCAACTCACTGCCCCATCATTTAGGATAAACATATACCCTGATATCGACTTGCTATCTTTCACTTTCCAATGATCTTCCCTTGGATCAGCTTGAAATCTGATAGCTATGCCCAAAGCATAAGCTACATCAGATCTGGTACATAGCATGGCATATATAATTGATCCCATAACCAAAGCATAAGGGATTTCATTCATCCTCTTTCTCTCCTTTAATGTCTTAGGACATATTTTCTTAGAGAGACGTATAATATGACTTGCAGGCAAGTAACCTCTCTTACTAGCCTCCATATTAAACCTTTTTAATATGAGATCTATATACCATGACTGGGATAATCCTAACATCCTTTTAGATCTATCTCTATAGATCTTTATACCCAGTATATAGGATGCTTCACCCAAATCTTTCATGAAAAATTTATTCGATACCCAAGTCTTGACCGATTGCATCATTGGGATATCATTCCCAATAAGTAGTATATGTCATCGATATACAGAACTAAGAAGACAATAGCACTCCCACTTATCTTCTTATACACACATGGTTCATCTTTATTTTTGATAAAATCAAACTCTTTGACTGTCATATCAAATCGGATGTTCCAACTCCTTAAAACCTACTTCAATCCATAGATGGATCTCATTAGCTTGCATACCTGATTTGCCTTTCCACTTGAGACAAATCTCTCTGACTAAGTCACATAGATCTCTTTCTTTAGATTACTATTAAGAAAAATGGTCTTGACATCCATCTGCCAGATCTCATAATCATAGTATGCTGCTATAGCAAGCAAAATCCAGATGGACTTGAGCATAGCCACTGCTAAGAAGGTTTCATCATAGTCAAATCTTTAGCTTTGACTGAAATCCTTCACCACCAACCTAGCTTTGTAGGTTTTTACTTGGCCATCTGCTCCAATCTTCTTCTTGAAGATCCACTTGCACCCTGTTGGGATCACATCCTTAGGTGCATCAACCAAGGTTCGTACTTGGTTGATATACATCGAGTCCATCTCAGATTTTATGGCTTTCAACCATTTGTCTGAGTCTCTACTCATGACAGCTTTCAAATAGGTCAGTGGATCATCATCCTGAATGATGTTGATCATATTGTCATCAAATCTCAGAGGTGCATGATGCACTCTATCTGATTTTCGAAGAGGAGGTGTGTATTATAGATGTACCTTATCTTTAGGTACTTCTGATTAAGGATCTTCTTGTGGTCCAACCACTAGTATTTTTGGATCGATTTTTAGATCATGAACTTCAGTAAGTTTAATATTCCTCCGACTGCCTCCTTCTTGAATGAGTTTATTTTTCAAAAAAAGTGATGTGCCTACTAATAAATACTTTTTATTCAGTAGGTGGTAGAAGTAGTATCCATTAGTTTTCTTAGGATACCCTACATACCTACAATTATCTGATCTAGCACTAAGCTTATATCCAAAAATATTTCTGACATAAGCAAGATAGCCCCAAGTCTTAAGATGTTTAAGATTGGCTTCCTTCCCTTCCATATCTCATATGGTATGCTTGCAACAGACTTTAAAGGCACCCTGTTTAATATGTATGTGGCAGTCTTTAGGGCATTATCTCTAGAAAGATATTGGAAGATCAGTGAAGCACTTTATGGACTGCACCATATCCATCAAAGTGTGATTCTTCCTTTCTGCTACACCATTTAACTGAGGTGTATAGGGAGGGATCCATTCAGAGAGAATACCTTTACTTTTAAGATGATCAAAAAATTTACTGGATAAGTATTCTCCTCTTCGATCAGATCGAAGAACCTCGATACCTTTTTCAGTTTATTTCTCGATCATACATTGATACTCTTTGAACTTATCAAAGGCTTTCAATTTATGTTTCATAAGATATACATATCCGAACTTTGATAAATCTTCCATAAAGGTGATAAAATTGGAGTATCCTCCTCTGGTCTGAGTTGTCATTGATTCACATACATCTGTATGTACTAGGGCTAACAATTCATTCGCCCTCTCTCCATATCTAGAAAATGGAGTCTTGGTCATCTTACCTATGAGACAAGATTTATAAGTTTTCAATGATTCATAATCATATGGGTCAAAGAATTCTTCTTGTATAACTTGTTAATCTTTGACTTACTAATATGACCAAGGTGACAATACCAGAGATATGTGACATTCACATCTTCTCTCTTTCTTTTCATATTTCTTTCAATATGAAAAATATTTTCATTGAGTGTACGAATTAAAAGATTGTTATCAATATAACTACTGTCATAATTTTCATTAGAAAAGAAAATGGAGCATCAATTTTTTATTAGCCTTATTTCATAACCTTGTTTTTACAACAAAGGTGTAGAAATAATATTTCTAATGATCTTTAGCATATAATAATAGTCTTTTATTTTTAAAATTTTGTTCGAAGGTAAATCAAGCATACAGATTTCCACAGCCTTTGTACTAGTGGACTCTCCACTTGCACCATAGAGCTCGAGGTCACCTCTTTTCAGATCTTTGATATTTTGTAGTTGCTGTAATGAATTACAAATATAGATCTACAGGTGATACCTAATACTCAGATATCAGAATCTGAATCACTCAAGAAAAAATAAGTCTGTATCATATATATACACTTTTTGATGCTATACATGCACCCTGCTTCAATATTGCAAGATTATTCTTGCAATTATATTCCCAATGATCAAATTTGCCACAAAATAAATAGCTAATATCCATATAGACATCTTTTGCCTTCTCATTATTACTGACCATCTCAAGATCAGGAATATCCAGAACATCGGAGTTCTTCTCTGATACGAACTTTATTTGTAAGTTCCTCAACCAATCGACAGAGTTGGATCGATCAACATATTTTTATTTATGGTGTTATACAGTGAAAATAAAGAAGCCATAATGCAGACTTAAATCTGTATAAATAAAGAATAATAGTATAAGTAGACCACTCATGTTTGACATGCATAACTAGATGAGAACTTTTAAAGTAGTTATGTCTTCTACTATTTTATCGGATACCATAGCCCGCTCCTATAGTAAATGAGAAACCCTAATCTGGTTTCTTAATGGGGTTGAGACCCTAATCCCTCAATGAAGCCTTGTAGATATTACAACAAACCTCAATGAGTTCAAAGGTAGGAAAATCTATCCAATTGTATCTCATGCAACTCTCAACATAACCTGCCTCTAAAAATACTCATAGCCTTATGGATATCACAACAAACTATAGTATTTTAAGTTAAGTCAGACCCTTCATTTCTATACAGTTATTACTGAAAAATGCTGCCCTTGTGGATATCATAATAAAGCAACATATCCAATATACCGTAAAGCATATAATATGCATCAAGGCAAACCCACATCAATCTCCATAGCAAGCCTTGTAGATATCACAATAAATCTACTATGATTTTTGATAGGATATTGATTAGGTATGAAGGAAGGCATATGTAGTGTTCTAAATACTAAGCTACCTTCATTCAAGATTCAAACTAATCCAATTGGCTAGAAAAGTGTTAAGATTGATGGAGATCCTTCCGTTGCTTTTCTTAGACACCAATAAAATTGACCAAGCCAGCAACAGAACCAATTAAATCACCACTGCACTTGAAACACTCCTTAGACATCAATTGATTAATTGATTCAAGAAATAGGTCAGCTACTGATTCATAACACTATGACTTAATATAATTTTTATGAGGGCTTTAATGGTCTCAAGAACATCCTAATTCAATCACAATGATGCACTATTATAGTTACATCTTAATAATCATAACAACTAATCATGGCATCTATTCATATCTCTAAGATATAAAATCATAATCATTCAATATGATTATAACTAAGTATCTCAAGCATATCACATATGCATGAAGTTCTAATAACATGCATGAATACAAAATATTTTTTTCATAGTTCTTCTTCTTAGGACATCACAATAGCACCCCTACGCACTATAAGAGTACCCTATTGAATAGGAAGAGAGGATCTCTGAATCCTACTTGCTCTTATGATTGGACGGCCTGGTGATGAACCCAATTAGAGTACTAAGCTACTAAAAATAATTTTATACATGCATCATGCATTTTATATTTAAAAACATATCTCTAAGACATGCGAGGGTTTGGATGTTCAATCGGGTTCAACCCTTGACCCAACTTGAACCAAACCAAAAATCCATGTTTGATCACAATCAAGACAACATTCTAACCTTTGATTATATAGATCAAGGTAGGCTCTGCTACCACTGTTGGATTCCGATGGTGTAGCAGAAGGGTTAGGTGTTTAAAATTTTCATTCGAAACACCCGATGCACCAGAAACCCCAATGTCCAGAAATCCTTGACTATAATAATCAAAGTACAATAAATATAAATTAGAAGGCATCCAAGTGTCTGCCCTCCAATGGTGATGCACATAAAAATTAAACTTAAGATAGTGCTCCTTCTTCACCTTGCTTCAAGAGTTCTAGCCACTAGAACTCGATTAGCCTCATACCGATCAGGTTTCTCCAAGAAACTAACTCCACCCTCTCAGAACCTCCTCTGAACTTTTGATTCTCTTTCTTTAGGACCCTCACAACCTTTGTTAGGACTAAATAAGACTTTGTCTTAAATCTCAAAGCCTTATTCTAAAACTAAGATAGGTTGTAAGAAAGAAAGGAGAGCAACGGAGATCAAATTGGAAACTCTTTCTGAATTATCTCGGACACCCAGTGCCCTAGCCAATTTATAGCCACTAGAGGGACACCAAAAGAGAGGGATGCACCTCATCCAAAAGGTTGATCTGATCTAATTATCAAAGATAAGGGTTTTTTCAAACAGAAGGACTCTTATCAATGATACATCGATCAGCACCCTGCTCTGCGCGCATGACCAGAGAAGAGATGTTTTCATATCCCTTCTCAAATCAGAAAAATCTTCAAAAATCTATGTGGATAGAGGATTCATTCTTGATTCCAAAACAAACAATGAGTGGATAAAAATTCTCACAAATGGATGTGTTCTCATGTCCTTTCATGTGAAGTCTGATCACCATGTGCGCAGGCATGAGGAGGAATTTATGGCATCCGTTTGGCATCCAAATATGTCTGAAAAAATTTATAAAAATATCTTGTTAAATGTGAAATATTATCATCAAAATTTTTTCCATTTTATAAGTATTTAATGAGGAGAATAACCCTCCAAATCTCAGAGAGATGAGACACTTCTGTGCGCACGTGTGAGACTTCCTTCCTCTTTCCAATTTTTCTCTACCCCAAAAATTTTAGAAAAAATACATCTCATGCTTTGAGATGTGCACTGAAGGATAGAGGGTGATATGGGCTACCACACATATCTTGATCCCATGCCAGAAGGACTCTTTTCTTCTGCCTATACCAATACTTGTACGCTGAACCTGTTTTGCACCAAGAGTCCTTCACAACTTGGACTCTTTATAATTAGCATTAAAATGGGATGTGGCACTCCAATTTGGACTGCTTCTAGGTGGCATGAACTAACCCAAATACCTACTAAATTGGGCTAGCTAATTAGCAAGAAATGACATCAAATTGACCTCCAAAATAGCAAGGGTTCCACACGTGCTAGCATGCTTATCAGAGCCCTGATTGAATCCAAAATTTCAATCAACCATTTTCTAAAGGATCCTTGGCCAATTTTCATATGTGTGTGATCCATTGGATTCTACATCTAGTTGGCAGTAGGTTCAAGTATAAGTTGATCAAATTTAATTAGATTTCAATCTAATCGATTTAGGTCCAATCGAGCTAACCTGAGTTTAACAATTATAATCCTTTCTAATTGGTGATCGAATTAAACTCTTTAATTTGATCAAAAATTTTTAAGTCAAGATTGATGTCTACCAACATATCATGACTATCCAGAAGATATAGAATTTTGATAAAAATATCAAATATATCCTTCAATAGTAAGTTACCATACAATTCAATCTTTCGATCATCCCTGCATCCTGAATATGTTCATGAGTATGGAATCATGTCAAACTCAAACATATATTCATATCAATTCTTAATTAACCAATGATGACTCCAATGAAGAAGTATTAAAAAATTTTTCTAATCTCTTTTTTGCTTTTGGCCAAAAGATTTTTCTCAAGTCATCTAAAATTGAGAATACACAGGATGCAATCTCCTCTTACTAGGAGCGATCGATTCCATGTTGACCTACTCACAACCTCCATATACACTCCACCATATCCAGAATACCCTATACATATCTTAAAGCCATGCCTGGGTATGAACCAAAATATGGATTCATGTGCATAAGATTCTATGGTGGTCTCAGGTCTAAGGATCACTTGCACAACTCCAACTTAGAGAACCATCTTTGACATGCAAGAAGGCTTCCATAAGATATTCTCTTTCATTGAGTTAATTCAGTGGACTCATTTTTTAAATGAACATTCACATCTTTGTATTAGTAATCCACACAAGTGGCTAGTGAGATCTGCCACCCTCTCTATCGAGCATACATAAGATGTGCCAATCTATCCGGAACATTGATCTCTGACTCAATGCTCCTACGATCAAGAATATTTAAGATTAAGATTTTAAGATTTTAGGTCTCACGAGCATGACCCATTCATGTCTCTTAAAACTATTGCCCTAATCTTTGAAGTTCATTATAATCTTAGACATAATAAGATGCAGCTAATATGATAAATCAATACCTCAAATAATAAATGTCATTTCATGAGTTGAAAAATTATAAAAAAATGTTTTATCGTAATACACTTGTGATTGAGTTATAGGATACTCTTCTTTCATAATCTAGAGTCAGTATAACCTTTCAATTTTAAATCAGATCCACCATATATGAGAAAAATATCTCTATAGGGTTTCATGGTGGACATGCACAATGGAAGCATAACGGATTTCAAAAATTTAAATTAAAAAATTTTAAATATTTAAACCCTTAAACCAGTACTTTCTTGATGATTAACAATCATATAACATATATACATAATAAAATTCAAGCTATAGAAGAATATCTGCAGTGCTTAATTCAAATTTTGATAGAACCTCCACCAGACACTCAAGTATTCGCCCTCCAATGGTGATCTACACAGGGCTATGATCAGGACACCAACTCCTTAAGATGATTCCTCCTCCAAACTTTTTACTCTAAAAATTTTCTTGGGCACCAGGACCTCAAGATCCTCTTTCTCTCCTCCTAGCCTTCCTATCCCTACCTTTCTTCTCTTCTTATCTTTCTTAATTCTCTTCCTAAGCTCTTGTTCTAAAATCGAACTTGTCCTTACTATTTTTGGTTTTGTCCTAACAAGAGAAGGAAAAGACTAATTGGATAATATAGAGAGAATGTTAGAAAGAAAGAAGGAATTAAAAATTTGAATGAATCAAATCCCCCTGGCACACCCCCTTTAAATACTTAGCGATAGGTTGCCTTCGGGAATGATTCGCGCCCCCTCTACATGCCATCTTGTACCCCAAAAAATTTCTCACACCCCCAGTCAATTTTCCATACCCATCAAGAGCCTCATGATACATGGCAAGAATCTGAAAAAAAATTTAAGAGATGCTTTGTGCAGAAGGACTCTTCAAAATATTTTTCTCAATATTTCTCCGATGCGTCATGCAGCTTTCCTTGGCATAATTTTTCTTTACCACCCATCAATGATTTTTGTCTATCCAATGGCCCAAAATTGATGTGCTAACTTGCTGATGGTGTGAAAAAAATCTATAAATAAGATGAGGTGTGACACATAGATTAGAGTCCTTCACAAATTGGACTCTTGGTTAGGCGCATGGATCAAATTGGCAGGATTTCAAACTTCAACTAATTTTCATGATTAAACCAAAGAGTGATTAATCCAAAGAAGTACTTTGAAATACTCAAATTTAAGTCAAAAATCATGAAAAAAATTTTTTCATCATGAAACATTGGATAAACCTGAGGAAGGGGCATCCCATCTCATGGGATGCGAAACCTATTTCTGCGCACAAAGACTAAATCCCACACGCAAAAAAAAATTTTGATGCATGGGCACTAGCTTTCTTGGCCCCAAATTTCTAGTACATAAAGCCAAGGACTAACCCAACTCAAACTAAAAATTAATTTGAATAAATTTGACTTTAATTAGCCCAATCTAGAATCAATTTCAAACCCAATTTGAAACAAAGAGCTAGGATTTGCAATATGTGCTAGCATGTTTACTTCGCAAATATGATCTAATCCAATTAGACTCCTGATCAATTTTTTTTGTATGCGACCTATTGGGTTTCACATCTACCTAGTAATAGGTCAGAGTGCAAGTCAATCTGATTTGATTAGAATTTAATCTAACTGATCTAGAACCAATCGAGCTAACCCGATTTCAGCAATTAAAACTCTTTCTAATTAGCAATCGAATTAAACTCTTTAATTCATCAAACCTACAAGACAAGATTGATGTCTAGCAAAGTATTATGTCAACCTAGAAGATATAAAATTTTGATAAAAATATCAAAAATATTTTTCAGTAGAAAGTTACCATATAATTCGATCCTTCGATCTTCCTGCACTCCGAATATGACTCTGGATATGGAATGATGTCAAATCCAATATCATACTCATATTTCTCTCAATCTTAAATGATGATTTGATTAATAAAATATTAAAAACTCTTTCTAATTTTCATTCTACTTTGATCAAAGGCTTCCTGAATCATCAATCGATCGGAGCATGTAGGATGCGATCTCTTCTTACCAAGAGTGATCGATTCTATGTTGACCTACTCACAACCTCCATACACATTCCAACATATCCAGAACACCCCATATATGACTAAATCATGAATGAGTATGAATAAAAATATGAATTCATATATATAAGGTTCTTTGGTAGTTTTAGATAAAAGAATTACATGCACAACTCCTACTATAAGAAAATATCTTTTGATGGGTAAGCAAATTTCATAAGATATTTCTTAAGTCAAATCAATTCAATGAACTTATTTTCTAATGAGCACTCACTTTCTTGTATTAGTTTCTCACACAAGTGGCTTATGAGATCAGTCATCCTCTCCATCGAGCATACATAGGAAGTGCTAGTCTATCCAAAATATTGATCTTCTACTCAATGCTCCTATGACTAGGAATATTCTAAATCAGGATTTTTAGGATTTTAGGTCTTATAGGTATGATCTCATCATAACTCTAAAATCATTATCCTAATTTATGAAGTTCATCATAATCATTACTAAAGTAAAATGCAGCATATGATGAAAAGTACCTTTTATTTATAAAATATCAATACATGAGTCTGGAAGATTATAAGGAATACCCATCAAAATATAAATTTTGATTGACTTGTAGGGTATATTCCTTTCAATCTCTCGCTTGCACTAAAGCCAATCACTTTTATTTTTTATCCCCATACAGTCAAGGTGGCGATCGATCTGCTGCTGTGGTAGAGCCTTAGTGAATGGATCTGCTATGTTGTTCTTTGTTTCTACTCGTTCAATGACAGCATCCTGTCTTTTGATTATTTCATGAATGAGATAGAAGCATATTAGAATGTGCTTGGATTTATAATGAGACTTTGATTCTTTTGCTTGAGCAACAGCTCCAGTATTATCATAGTAAAATGGTACTGGATTCTCAATCTTAAGAATAACATCCAATTCAGTCATGAACTTCTTCATCTAGATAGCTTCTTTAGCAGCTTCACTTGCACTATGTACTCTACCTCAATGGTTGAGTCAGCTATAGTCTACTACTTAGAACTTTTTCAACTAATAGCTCCATTATTAAGAGTAAAGATATACCCTGAAGTGGATTTACTATCATCAAGATCTGATTGGAAACTAGAATCAGAATAACCTTCTAATTTTAGATCAAATCCTCCATATACTAGAAAAATATCTTTAGTCCTTCTTAAGTACTTAAGAATATTTTTCATTGCTTTCCAATGATCCTCTCCTGAATCAGCCTGAAATCTACTAAATATGCCTAAGACATAAGCAACATCAGGCCTGATACATAGCATAGCATATATGATCGACCCTACTATCGAACCATAGGAAATAGAACTCATTCTATTTCTCTCTTCTGGTGTTTTAGGAGACATTCTTTTAGAGAGATGTATGCCTTGACTCATGGGTAAGTAACCTCTTTTACTCCCATCCATGCTAAACCTTTTTAGCACTAAATCTATATACTTGGATTGGGACAAGCCTAATATTCTCTTAGATCTATCCCTACAGATCTTTATACCTATTATATAAGATGCTTTGCCCAAATCCTTCATGGAAAACTTACTTGATAGCCATGTCTTGATCGATTGTAACATTAAGACATCATTTCTAATAAGAAATATATTATCCACATATAAAACTAAGAAGATAATGGTACTCCCACTAGTCTTTTTGTATACACAAGATTCATCCATATTTTTAATAAAGCCAAACTCTTTGACTGTAATATCAAAGCAGATGTTCCAACTCTTCAAGGCCTACTTTAATCCATAAATGAATTTTTTAAGTTTGTGTACCTGATTGGCTCTCCCTTTTGAGATAAATCCTTCTGGCTGAGACATGTAAATCTCTTCTTCAAGATAACTATTAAGAAAAGCGGTCTTCATATCTATTTGCCAAATTTCATAATCATGGTATACTGCTATTGCAAGTATAATCTGTATAGATTTGAGCATGAAAATAGGTAAAAATATTTCATCATAATCTATATCCTATTTTTGCCTGAAACTTTTAGCCATCAATCTGGCTTTATAGGTTTCAACTTGACTATCTGCTCCAATTTTTTTCTTATAGACCCATTTGCACCCAATAGGGGTCACACCCTTTAGTGCATCAACCAAAGTCCATATTTGATTGGAGTACATGAAGTTCATTTTGGATTTCATAGCCTCTAGCCATTTGTCTGAGTCCCTACATATGATGGCTTACGTATAGGTCAAAGGTTCATCTTTCTCAATAATGTGGGCTTCATTATTTTCAATAATGAATCCATACCTTATAGGTGCATTCCGCACTCTATCCGACCTTCAAAGAGGAGGTATATTTTATAGTTGTACTTCATTAACAGATATTTCTGATTGAGGATCATCTTGTGCTTGCATTTGTAGATCTTGAACTTCTTCAAGTTCAATTTTCTTCCCACTGCCTCTTTCTATGATAAATCTTTCTTTCATAAAAATGGCATATTTACTGACAAATACCTTTTATTTAGTAGGATGGTAAAAGAGGTATCTTATAGTCTCTTTAGGATAACCTACAAATAAGCATTTATTTACCCTAGCACTCAGCTTATGTCCAAAGTTTCTTTTAACATAAGCTGAATAGCCCCATATCTTAAGATACTCAAGATTAGGCTTCTTTCCTCTCCATATCTCATATAGAGTGCTTGGCAAAGATTTTGAAGATACTCTGTTCAGGATTTAGACAGCAATTTCTAGGGTATATCTCCAGAAGAAAATAGGCAAATCTGTAAGGCACATCATGGACCACACCATATCTAATAAAGTGTGATTCCTCCTTTCTGCTACACCATTTAGCTATGGTGCATAGGAAGGGATCTGCTTTGAGAGAATTTTATTTTTTTTAAGATGATTTAGAAACTCATTGGATAAGTATTCTCCTCCTCGATCGGATCGAAGGATTTTAATATTTTTTTCAATTTGTTTCCTGACCATACTTTGATACTCTTTAAATTTATCAAAGATCTTGGATTTGTATTTCATAAGATACACATATCCAAACCTAGATAAATCATTAGTGAATATTATAAACTAAGAGTATCCTCCTCTAGCTTCTATTATCATATGATCACATACATCAGTATGTACAAGTCCTAATAACTCACTTGTCTTTTCTCCATATCCACTAAATGAAGTCTTAGTAATTTTTCTTATAAGATAAGATTTATAAGTACCTAATGATTCATAATTATAAGGATCAAAGAACTCTTCTTTGTATAACTTATTAATCCTTGTCTCACTTATATGATTAAGTTGACAATGCTAAAGTAAAGTATTATTCATTTCTTCTCTCTTTTTCTTTTTGCTTTCATCAATATGAAAAATATTACCATTAGATAGAATCAGAAGATCATTATTAAAAACATCATGACAAAAAATTTCATTAGAAAATAAATTGAGCAACTATTGCTCTTTTTATTTATTTCATTGTTGCTCCTAGATTGATTTTGATGATTACAAAGTAGATTGAAGGGATACAAATAATTTTAAAATGAAAAAGTCCTTATGCTCTTCAAGGGCAAAATCATAATTTTACTAAAATTCTGATTTGATAGTATCATTTGATAGAACAAATGATTTGTAAACTATTGGTAAAAATTTCATTATATTTGGACTTATATTTTTGAAGTTATGAAGGTTTGAAGTGCATGAGTCGACTCATGAGTCAACTCATGGCACTGTGAGCTGATTGGCACGCAAAAAAATTTCCATGGCACACTGGATTTTTGACTTGGCACGACCTGTGAGTCGACCCACAAGGCATGAGTCGACTCATGAGTCAACCTCTGCTGATTTGAGCCGAAAAATCCAGAAATCAGACCTTCTGGTCTGTGCAACAGAAGTCGACTCATGAGTCGACTCCTGATGCATGAGTCGACTCATGAGTCGACCCCTGCGATGGGAAATATCAGCAACGTCTATTTTTTTTGCCCATTTTAATTGCCATTTATGCTTCCTAAAATTGCTCTAACGGCTCTTTATCTACCTAAATTATTTTCTCTTGCTTCTAATGCTACAAAATGCTTGAAATGGTAAAAGAAATTACAGTTTAAATATCAGATCAAATTGGAGAGAAACATAAGTGAAGAAAAAGATCAATCGGTAGATCAAAGAGAGAAGAACAGAAGAGAGGATCCAAAATTTGCAAGAAAAAGCCTGAGATCAACGAAAAATCCAAAAAGAAAAAGAGAGAGGATCCACAATATACCAGAGAGAGTGTGAAAGAGAAAAGCAAGAGCTTTCAAGGAGAGAATTCTTCACGCCTATTATTTCAACCTTGATCTAGAGATCGTTCAAAGCTTTCAAGAGATCTTCAATCAACAATCAACCTCTTCTCAAGCATTCAAGCATTCATCTACTTTGAGAAAATTCGAAAAAGGGGTTCTTCATTTGAGTAAAGCTTTTATTGTTATATTCGCTCATTTAAGGAGCTGTTATTGTATTAATCTGTGCTCAAAATTTTCTAACTCTTTGTGAGTTTTTGTTCTTATTTTTGGAGGATTTCCAAAACAAGGAAAGGTTGATCCGAACCTGAAATCGGAGTGTTTTGGGTTTACTTGTACCCGGGAAATAAGTGATCTAGCTTGGGATAGCTAGTGTCGGAGTTTCTGACGTTTTGTATTCGGGTTGAATATAAAGGATAGTGGATAGAAATTCTCAAGTAGGATCTTGGGGAGTGGATGTAGGTGCAAGGTTAGCACCGAACCACTATAAATTCTTGTGTTTGTGGTGTGCTTTATCGCTTTATCTTATTTCTTTATTATATCCTTGCAATACTGCTTTAGGTAATTAATATTGATTTAAAGTCTTTGTTTTGTTCTTCATAAGTAATCTGTTGGGCTTAAAATTTTTAGAAACCCAATTCACCCCCCCTCTTGGGTTGCATAGCTGGGCAACAAGTGGTATCAGAGCCGGTGCTCTAGCTCTTCTTTGATCTAACAATCAAAGAGCCAAAGATCTATGGCAACCCATGTCGGTATTTCTCTAGCCGAGGGGCAATCAACAAACCGACCTTCACTTTTCAATGGGTCTAATTACACCTATTGGAAAGCTCGGATGAAGATTTTCATACAAGCACTCGACTATGATATGTGGAGTATCATAGTGAATGGTCCTCACACACCCACCAAGATTATAGATGGTGAGGAATCAACCAAACCAGAGAAAGAATGGGATGAGGTTGACAAGAAATTAGCACAATTAAATGCCAAAGCCATGAATGTTCTTTATTGTGCACTAGATGCTAGTGAATTCAATCGCATTTCTACTTGTGCATCTGCTAAAGAAATATGGGATAAGTTAGAAGTAACCCATGAGGGAACAAATCAAGTAAAAGAGTCTAAAATAAACATGCTTGTACATAAATATGAATTGTTCAAAATAGAGCATGATGAGTCCATAACTGCTATGTTTACTCATTTTACTGATATAATCAATGGTTTAAAGAGTCTTGGCAAATCTTATACTAACAGTGAACTTGTAAGGAAGATTCTCAGGTCACTACCAAGAACTTGGGAAGCAAAGGTGACTGCCATCCAAGAAGCAAAGGACTTGAACACTCTACCTCTAGAAGAGCTTCTTGGATCCTTGATGACTCATGAACTTAGCATGAAGCAACATCAAGAGGATGAAATCAAAAAGAAAAGAACCATTGCCCTCAAATCCACAACTTCGCCTGATTATGAAACGGATGACTCTGAAGATGAAGATCAGGATGAAGAGATGGCTCTCATCACCCAGAAATTTAAGAAGTTTCTAAGAAAAAGGAAACAGGGGATGAGAAAGAAAGTCACAAAAGGGGATCAAAGCAAAGAAAAGGAGAAAGATCAACCCCCTATATGCTACGAGTGTAAGAAGCCAGGACATTTCAGATCCGAATGTCCACAATTGAAGAAAGGTCCAAAGAAGTTCAAAAAGAAGGCAATGATGGCGACCTGAGGTGCGAGTGATGACTCAAGCTCCGACGAGGAAACCTCAACAGAACAAGCCAACCTGTGTCTAATGGCACACGAAAATGAGGTAACTTCTGAATCCACTAGTGAATTTACTTTTGAAGAATTGCATGAAGCATTCTATGATTCAATTGATGAATTAAAGAAACTAGGGAAGAAAAACAAAGAGCTGAAATTGGAAAATCAGTCCTTAATGAAACAAGCTGAAAATCTTTCAATTGAAAAATTCACCTTGATTCAAGAAAATCAAAACTTAAAGGATGAAATGAACAAGCTAAAATCTATAGTAGATAAGTTCACCTTAAGTTCAAACAAACTAAATATGATCCTTGAAAATCAGAAAGCTATATATGATAAGGCTGGACTTGGTTATAAACCCCTGAAGAAACAAAAATTTCTGAAAGATATTTATGTAAATTATTCAAGTAACAAGTCTACAAATATTACTTGTTATAAATGTGGAAGAATAGGACATAAATCATACACATGTCTTATTAACAAATATGCAAACACAAAGAAAATATGGGTTCCAAAAGGAACCATTCTGACTAACCTGAAAGGACCCAAGAAAGCTTGGGTACCTAAGACAGAAACGTGACCTTTGCTTGCAGGTGTGTCTAGCATCCCAAGAAGGAAACAGGAAATGGTATCTTGACAGCGGATGCTCGAGACACATGACTGGTGATGAATCACAATTCATCACGCTTGATGCTAAGGATGGAGGGATGGTCACCTTTGGAGATAATGGCAAAGGAAAGATCATCAGGATAGGTAACATTAGTATCACTCCCTCCAAATACATTGAGAATGTTTTATTAGTTAAAGGTTTAAAGCATAACTTACTTAGCATTAGTCAATTCTGTGATAAAGGATATAAAGTAAGTTTTGAATCATCTGTTTGCATTGTGACGAGTCCTATTAACGATGGCATTAAATTTATAGGACATAGACATGGCAATGTTTATATGGTAGACTTGAATGATTTAATAAAATTAGACATGCAATGCCTAGTTTCCTTAAATGCTAAAATAAATGAGACTAGTTGGCTGTGGCATCGTAGACTTGCACACATTAGCATGCATTCTCTCTCAAAATTAATTAAAAAGGATTTAGTTCTCGGTTTGCCAAAACTAAATTTTGAAAAGGATAGAATTTGTGATGCATGTCAATTAGGTAAACAAACTAGAGTATCATTTAAATCCAAAAACACTGTTTCAACTTCTAGACCTTTAGAGCTCTTACATATGGATTTATTTGGACCAACTAGAACCACTAGTCTAGGAGGAAAACAATATGGATTTGTAATAATAGATGATTACTCTCGTTTTACTTGAGTTTTCTTTTTAGCTCACAAAAATGAAACTTTTCAAATTTTCACGAAATTTTATCGAAAAGTCACTAATGAAAAAGGGTTTTCAATTCAAAATATTAGAAGTGATCATGGAACAGAATTTGAAAATCTTGACTTTGAAAATTTTTGTGATGAAAATGGAATTGGCCATAACTTCTCTGCTCCTAGGACACTCCAACAGAATGGGGTAGTTGAACGGAAAAACAGAACCTTAGAAGAAATGGCCCGTACCATGCTCTGTGAAAGCAACCTTCCAAGATATTTTTGGGCAGAAGCTTTTAAATCGTGCTTTAATTAGACAATTTTTAAAGAAAACCCCCTATGAACTTTGGAAAGAAAGAAAACTAAATATTGCATATTTTCATGTTTTTGGTTGCCGATGTTTTGTATTAAATAATGGCAAAGAAAAACTTGATAAATTTGATGCAAAATTAGATGAAGCAATCTTTCTAGGTTACTCCTCCACTAGTAAAACATTTAGAGTGTTCAACAAAAAAACTTTAGTAGTTGAGGAGTCCATACATGTTGTCTTTGATGAATCTAACGATCTTCCTTCAAGGAAGAATGAGGGTGTTGATGATGCAGATCCACTAATAGAAGGTATAAAGGAAATCACTCTGAAAGACTCAGCAACTCCAGAAGACAAGGATCAAGAAGACAAACAAAATGAGAAAGGTGAAGAAATTCAAGAACAACCTCAAGGTACAAATGACTTACCCAAGGAATGGAGGTATGTTCACAACCACCCTAAGGAGTTAATAATTGGTGATCCTATGCATGGGGTAAAAACCCGTTCTTCACTTAGAGATGTACTTAATCATTGTGCATTTGTATCTCAACTTGAACCTAAAACTTTTGAAGAAGCTGAAAATGATCATAACTGGATTAATGCTATGCAAGAAGAACTTAATCAATTTGAAAGAAATAATGTTTGGACCTTAGTAACAAGACCTAAAGATTATTCAATAATTGGCACAAAATGGGTCTTTAGAAACAAATTAGATGAGCATGAAAATGTAATTAGAAATAAAGCAAGACTGGTTGCTAAGGGATATAATCAAGAAGAAGGAATTGATTTTGATGAAACCTTTGCACCTGTTGCTAGATTAGAAGCCATTAGACTTCTACTTGCTTATGCTTGCTTTATGAAATTCAAACTATTTCAAATGGATGTTAAAAGTGCATTTTTAAATGGATATATTTCTGAAAAAGTATATGTAGAACAACCCCCTAGATTTGAAAATCATGCTTTTTCCAATCATGTCTTTAGATTAAATAAAGCTTTATATGGTCTAAAACAAGCACCTAGAGCATGGTATGAAAGGTTAAGCAAATTTCTACTAAATAATGGTTTCTCAAGAGGCAATGTAGATACAACCCTATTTATTAAAAGAAACCAAAATGATATGCTAATTATACAAATTTACGTTGATGACATAATTTTTGGGTCTACTAATGAATCTCTTTGTCAAGACTTTGCTAAGCTTATGCAGGGAGAGTTCGAGATGAGCATGATGGGAGAACTCACCTTCTTCT
This sequence comes from Elaeis guineensis, assembly GCF_000442705.2. NCBI lineage: Eukaryota > Viridiplantae > Streptophyta > Magnoliopsida > Arecales > Arecaceae > Elaeis > Elaeis guineensis. The sequence goes on from NC_026007.2 coordinate 29,133,298, forward strand.
TCGGACTCCAAATCAAACAATCAAAAGAGGAAATCTCCATCACCCAAAGCAAGTACACCAAGGAACTACTCAAAAGATTTGGAATGGAGAACTGCAAACCAATTGGCACACCAATGAGTCCCTCAAGTAAGCTTGACAAGGATGATGAAGGTAAAAGCGTAGACTTAAAATACTATAGAGGTATGATTGGCTCATTATTATATCTAACTGCAAGTAGGCCTGATATCATGTTTAGTGTTTGCTTATGTGCTAGATATCAATCTAATCCTAAGGAATCTCATTTGAATGCTGTTAAAAGAATCCTTAGATACTTAAATGGTACACAAACTATAGGGTTATGGTACTCTAAGGACTCACAAATTAATTTGTTAGGATATTCAGATGCTGATTTTGCTGGATGTAAATTAGATAGAAAAAGCATAAGTGGAACTTGCCAATTTTTTGGAGTTAACCTAATCTCATGGTTTAGCAAGAAACAAAATTCGGTGGCACTGTCTACGGCTGAGGCCGAATACATTGCAGTCGGAAGTTGTTGTGCTCAAATCTTGTGGATTAAGCAACAACTCGAAGATTTTGGAATCAAACTTAATGAAACACCAATAAAATGTGATAATACAAGTGCCATAAATCTATCTAAAAATCCAATACAACACTCAAGATCCAAACATATTGAAATAAGACATCATTTTATAAGAGAACATGTTCAAAACAAAAATGTAATTCTTGAATATGTTTGCACTAAAAATCAATTAGCCGATATCTTTACAAAGGCCCTTAGTGAGGATAGATTCTGTGAAATTAGGAGAAATTTAGGAATTCTAGATCCATTTGTCTAAAATTTCTTAATTTCCAAAGAATAGATGTCAAAAACTCTTAGAGCTCAATTTTCAACATCTATCCTGATCCCAAAAGCTCAAATTTATCACTCTAAAAACTTATCATTGAGCAAAATTCCTTCTCCCAAAATTTTGAATTTTTTTGGAATTTATTTGTATTTTTCCTGAATTTCTGAACTTCATGAGTCGACCCCCATGAGTCGACTCAATGGCAAACTTGTAAATCCCACAAACTTCCCACGGGCTCATTGTTTTTAAACGGGAACCCTGTTTGTGAGACGACTCATCTTCTCATCGTCTTCCTTCCGAAAGCCGTTCTTTCCAACTCTTTCTTGCTCCAAAATCAAGGATTTATCTCGAGGCAATTCTCCCTCCTACTCTCCACCAAAAATCGCCTCCTTGGAAAAGAGATTTCTCGTGCTTTCTCGCATTGCTTGACGCGGTTGGAACGTGCCCTAGCACTTCACCGAACTTTCAAAATCCACTTCTTTTCTCCACTAAAATTCCTCTTTACTCTCTTGTGATTCCTCCTCCTCTAAATTCAAGTCTTCTTGTCTGCTACTTTATTGGATATGGCTCCAAAGATGAAGCTTCCCCAAAGAAGGAAATCAATCCGTGAGCCTGAAGATATTGTCCGAAAGAAAAGGCATGCTCAGTCTTCAACTGCTCCCACTTCAGTTTCAGTACCTGCTCAAAGTCTCTCTCAATCCTCCATAAGCCCCAGTGTAAATCCTCTTTCTGATAGAAAAGTAGAAACCAGGAAAAATATAGATTTTTGGTTCTTTGAGAAAGAAGGCTTTACTTTTGCTACCAAGATCAAAAATCAAGGATGGGAACTCTATTGCTCTCTTAAGGAAGTCACCTATGTTGACCTTGTTAGAGAGTTCTACCAGAACCTACATTATGGAAACGGGTCAGTAACTTCAACTGTAAAGGGAATTGACATATGCTTGGATTCTAGGATATTGGGAGATATACTTCAGTTGCCTAGTGAAGGATACTCATATATGGAACTCCCAATTAAAGAAGAAGGGATCAGAATTATCTTAGGAGAAACTTTTTCAGGAAGTTTAAACAAATTGGAAGCAAAGCTATTATCCATTGAGATGAGGGTCCTGCATCAGATTGTAACAAAACTCTTCTTTCCTAGGAGTGGTAGGCATGATCTACTATCTGGCAGAGATATATGTGTCATGTTTCATATCATCACTCAGACCCCCCTAAACCTCCCTGCACTTATGATAGAGGCCATGAGAGAAACTTTGAACAGATCCAAGGCACACTTGCCTTATGGTATGGCCCTTACTAAAGTATTTAGGAGGTTTGGAGTTAGCTGTGAGGGGGAGACACCTACCAAGCTCTCACATGTGGACACTTTCAACCAACACAGCCTGCACCGAATGGGAATTACAAAGACTATTGGTGGTTGGATCAAGGGCTCTGAAGAAAGAGCTGAGGAGAGAGCTGAGGAAAGAGCTGAAGACAGAACTGAAGGCAGAGTAGAAGAAGAAGGTCCATCTTCTCCTGTACATGACTTCAGGGCAGCATCACCAGATACCCAGTTCATTCCTGATACTGAGGCTGGCCCTTCTGAGTTTACTAGGATGCCCACACCAGTGTATCAGCCAGAGAGCAGAGCACCTCATTCAGAGTTCAGACTGGCTGACGATCAGATCGAGCATATTTCTCAGCGTGTGGCTTCTTTGCTGTCTAGCCAGTGGGGTAGTACTTCTTTTGCACCTGGAGCTACCTCTTCTGATCAGACCATTACTCCCCACATCTCCACTGTGTTTCAGATGATTTCAGATCAGTCCATCAGGATATAGCAGCTTGAGGACACAGTCTGGAGACTGACTGGCAGAGTTCTTGACTTGCAGGGGTAAGTCCTTGCATTGGCCCATCCCCAGCCACAAAAGTCTACTATTGAGGTCACAGACCTCACTGCAGAGGCTGGCAGGCTCAGAGGAGCTCTAGAAGGTGGATATGAATTACTGAGGAAAGAGATCCGAGGATCGAGTGAGCATGCTACCACCCAGTTCACTGCTCTACTTCAATCTGTTTCCAGAGCACTGAACGTACTTGATTCTATCAGACTCATGGTATCAGCCCTAGCATCTCAGCATTCTCAGCCACCCAGTTCATCTCGCTCTCCTGCTCGTGGCAGAGGCAGACGGGGTAGAGGATGCACTTCTGATCCATCATCTCCTCACCCTATATCCATCATCTCCTCAAGCTGCTATATACTGATGGACTGATCTGAAATCATCTGAAATATAGTGGAGATGTGGGGAGTAATGGTCTGATCAGAAGAGGTAGCTCCAGGTGCAAAAGAAGTACTACTCCACTGGCTAGACAGCAAAGAAGCCACATGCTGTGAAATATGCTCGATCTGATCATCAGCCAGTCTGAACTCTGAATGAGGTGCTCTGCTCTCTGGCTGATACACTGGTGTGGGCATCCTAGTAAACTCAGAACGGCCAGCCTAAGTATCAAGAATGAACTGGGTATCTGGTGAAGCTGCCCTGAAATCATGTACAGGAGAAGATGGACCTTCTTCTTCTACTCTGCCTTCAGTTCTGTCTTCAGCTCTTGTTTCAGCTCTATCCTCAGTTCTTTCTTCAGAGCCCTTGATCCAACCACCAACAGTCTTTGTAATTCCCATTCGGTGCAGGCTGTGTTGGTTGAAAGTGTCCACATATGAGAGCTTGGTAGGTGTCTCCCCCTCACAGCTAACTCCAAACCTCCTGAATACTCTAGTAAGAGCCATACCATAAGGCAAGTGTGCCTTGGATCTGTTCAAAGTTTCTCTCATGGCCTCTATCATAAGTGCGGGGAGGTTTAGGGGGGTCTGAGTGATGACATGAAACATGACACATACATCTCTGCCAGACAGTAAGTCATGTCTACCACTCCTAGGAAAGAAGAGTTTTGAAACTATCTGATGCAGGACCCTCATCTCAATGGACAATAGCTTTGCTTCCAATTTGTTTAAACTTTCTGAAAAAGTTTCTCCTAAAATGATTCTGATCCCTTCTTCTTTAATTGGGAGTTCCATATATGAGTATCCTTCACTAGGCAACTGAAGTATTTCTCCCAATATCCTAGAATCCAAGCATATGTCAATCCCCTTGACTGTTGAAGTCACTGACCCGTTTCCATAATTTAGGTTCTGGTAGAACTCTCTGACTAGATCAACATAGGTGACTTCCTTAAGAGTGCAATAAAGTTCCCATCCTTGATTTTTGATTTTGGTAGCAAAAGTAAAGCCTTCTTTCTCAAAGAACCGAAAATCTATATTTTTCCCGGTTTCTACTTTTCTATCAGAAAGAGGATTTACACTGGGGCTTATGGAGGATTGAGAGAGACCTTGAGCAGGTACTGAAACTGGATTGGGAACACTGGAAGACTGAGCATGCCTTTTCTTTCGGACAATCTCCTCAGGCTCACGGATTGATTTCCTTCTTTGGGGAAGTTTCATCTTTGGAGCCATATCCAATAAAGTAGCAGACAAGGAGACTTGAATTCAGTGGAGGAGGGATCACAAGAGAATAAAGAGAGATTTTGGAGGAGAAAAGAAGCGGATTTTGAATGAACGGTGAAGTTCTAGGGCACGTTCCAACCGCGTCGAGCAATGCAAGAAAGCACAGAAATCTCTTTTCCAAGGAGGCGATTTTTGGTGGAGAGTAGGAGGGAGAATTGCCTCAGAATTGATCCTTGGATTTGGAGCAAAAAAGAGTTGGAAAGAACGGCTTTCGGAAGGAAGACGATGAGAAGATGAGTCGTCTCACAAACAGGGTTCCCGTTTAAAAACAATGAGCCCGTGGGAAGTTTGTGGGATTTACAAGTTTGCCATTGAGTCGACTCATGGGGGTCGACTCATGAAGTTAAGAAATTCAGGAAAAATACAAATAAATTCCAGAAAAATTCAAAATTTTGGGAGAAGGAATGTTGCTTATTGATAAGTTTTTAGAGTGATAAATCTGAGCTTTGGAGACTAGGATAGATGTTGAAAATTGAGCTCTAAGAGTTTTTGACATCTATTCTTTGGAAATTGAGAAATTTTAGATAAATAGATCTAGAATTCCTAAATTTCTCCTAATTTCACAGAATCTATCCTCACTAAGGGCCTTTGTAAAGATATCGGCTAATTGATTTTCAGTACAAACATATTCAAGAATTACATTTTTGTTTTGAACATATTCTCTTATAAAATGATGTCTTATTTCAATATGTTTGGATCTTGAGTGTTGTATTGGATTTTTAGATAGATTTATGACACTTGTATTATCACATTTTATTGGTGTTTCATTAAGTTTGATTCCAAAATCTTCGAGTTGTTGCTTAATCCACAAGATTTGAGCACAACAACTTCCAGCTGCAATGTGTACAGTGCCACCGAATTTTATTTCTTGCTAAACCATGAGATTAGGTTTACTCCAAGAAATTGGCAAGTTCCACTTGTGCTTTTTCTATCTAATTTACATCCAGCAAAATCAACATCTGAAAATCCTAACAAATTAATTTATGAGTCCTTAGAGTACCATAACCCTATAGTTTGTGTACCATTTAAGTATCTAAGGATTCTTTTAACAGCATTCAAATGAGATTCCTTAGGATTAAATTGATATCTTGCACATAAGCAAACACTAAACATGATATCAGGCCTACTTGCAGTTAAATACAATAATGAACCAATTATACCTCTGTAGTATTTTAAGTCTACGCTTTTACCTTCATCATCCTTGTCAAGCTTACTTGAGGGACTCATTGGTGTGCCAATTGGTTTGCAGTTCTCCATTCCAAATCTTTTGAGTAGTTCCTTGGTGTACTTGCTTTGGGTGATGGAGATTCCCTCTTTTGATTATTTGATTTGGAGTCCGAGGAAGAAGGTGAGTTCTCCCATCATGCTCATCTCGAACTCTCCCTGCATAAGCTTAGCAAAGTCTTGACAAAGGGATTCATTAGTAGACCCAAAAATTATGTCATCAACGTAAGTTTGTATAATTAGCATATCATTTTGGTTTCTTTTAATAAATAGGGTTGTATCTACATTGCCTCTTGAGAAACCATTATTTAGTAGAAATTTGCTTAGCCTTTCATACCATGCTCTAGGTGCTTGTTTTAGACCATATAAAGCTTTATTTAATCTAAAGACATGATTGGGAAAAGCATGATTTTCAAATCCAGGGTGTTGTTCTACATATACTTCTTCAGAAATATATCCATTTAAAAATACACTTTTAACATCCATTTGAAATAGTTTGAATTTCATAAAGCAAGCATAAGCAAGTAGAAGTCTAATGGCTTCTAATCTAGCAACAGGTGCAAAGGTTTCATCAAAATCAATTCCTTCTTCTTGATTATATCCCTTAGCAACCAGTCTTGCTTTATTTCTAATTACATTTCCATGCTCATCTAATTTGTTTCTAAAGACCCATTTTGTACCAATTATTGAATAATCCTTAGGTCTTTTCACTAAGGTCCAAACATTATTTCTTTCAAATTGATTAAGTTCTTCTTGCATAGCATTAATCCAGTCATGATCATTCTCAGCTTCTTCAAAAGTTTTAGGTTCAAGTTGAGATACAAATGCACAATGATTAAGTACATCTCTAAGTGAAGAACGGGTTTTTACCCCATGCATAGGATCACCAATTATTAACTCCTTAGGGTGGTTGTGAACATACCTCCATTCTTTGGGTAAGTCATTTGTTCCTTGAGGTTGTTCTTGAATTTCTTCACCTTTCTCATTTTGTTTGACTTCTTGATCCTTGTCTTCTGGAGTTGCTGAGTCTTTCAGAGTGATCTCCTTCATACCTTCTATTAGTGGATCTGCATCATCAACACCCTCATTCTTCCTTGAAGGAAGATCGTTAGATTCATCAAAGACAACATGTATGGACTCTCAACTACTAAAGTTCTTTTGTTGAACACTCTAAATGCTTTACTAGTGGAGGAGTAACCTAGAAAGATTGCTTCATCTGATTTTGCATCAAATTTACCAAGTTTTTCTTTGCCATTATTTAATACAAAATATCGGCAACCAAAAATATGAAAATATGCAATATTTGGTTTTCTTCCTTTCCAAAGTTCATAGGGGGTTTTCTTTAAAAATTGTCTAACTAAAGCATGATTTAAAATGTAACATGCTGTGTTAATAGCTTCTGCCCAAAAATATCTTGGAAGGTTGCTTTCACAAAGCATGGTACGGGCCATTTCTTCTAAGGTTCTGTTTTTCCTTTCTACTACCCCATTCTGTTAGGGTGTCCTAGGAGCAGAGAAGTTATGGCCAATTCCATTTTCATCACAAAAATTTTCAAAGTCATGATTTTCAAATTCTGTTCCATGATCACTTCTAATATTTTAATTGAAAACCCTTTTTCATTAGTGACTTTTCGATGAAATTTCGTGAAAATTTGATAAGTTTCATTTTTGTGAGCTAAAAAGAAAACCCAAGTAAAACGAGAGTAATCATCAATTATTACAAATCCATATCATTTTCCTCCTAGACTAGTGGTTCTAGTTGGTCCAAATAAATCCATATGTAAGAGCTCTAAAGGTCTAGAAGTTGAAACAGTGTTTTTAGATTTAAATGATACTCTAGTTTGTTTACCTAATTGGCATGCATCACAAATTCTATCCTTTTCAAAATTCAGTTTTGGCAAACCGAGAACTAAATCCTTTTTAATTAATTTTGAGAGAGAATGCATGCTAATGTGTGCAAGTCTACGATGCCACAGCCAACTAGTCTCATTTATTTTAGCACTTAAGGAAACTAGGCATTGCATGTCTAATTTAGTTAAATCATTCAAGTCTACCATATAAACATTGCCATGCCTATGTCCTATAAATTTAATGCCATCGTCAATAGGACTCGTCACGATGCAAACAGATGATTCAAAACTTACTTTATACCCTTTATCACAGAATTGACTAATGCTAAGTAAGTTATGCTTTAAACCTTTAACTAATAAAACATTCTCAATATATTTGGAGGGAGTGATACCAATGCTACCTATCCCGATGATCTTTCCTTTGCCATTATCTCCAAAGGTGACCATCCCTCCATCCTTAGCATCAAGCATGATGAATTATGATTCATCACCAGTCATGTGTCTCGAGCATCCGCTGTCAAGATACCATTTCCTGTTTCCTTCTTGGGATGCTAGACACACCTGCAAGCAAAGGTCACATTTCTGTCTTAGGTACCCAAGCTTTCTTGGGTCCTTTCAGGTTAGTCAGAATGGTTCCTTTTGGAACCCATATTTTCTTTTTGTTTGCATGTTTGTTAATAAGATATGTGTATGATTTATGTCCTATTCTTCCATATTTAAAACAAGTAATATTTGTAGACTTGTTACTTGAATAAATATCCTTCAAAAATTTTTGTTTCTTCAGGGATTTATAACCAAGTCCAGCCTTATCATATATAGCTTTCTGATTTTCAAGGATCATATTTAGTTTGTTTGAACTTAAGGTGAACTTATCTACTATAGATTTCAGCTTGTTCATTTCATCCTTTAAGTTTTGATTTTCTTGAATCAAGGTGAATTTTTCAATTGAAAGATTTTCAGCTTGTTTCACTAAGGACTGATTTTCCAATTTCAGCTCTTTGTTTTTCTTCCCTAGTTTCTTTAATTCATCAGTTGAATCATAGAATGCTTCATGCAATTCTTCAAAAGTAAATTCACTAGTGGATTCAGAAGTTACCTCATTTTCATGTGCCATCAGGCACAGATTGGCTTGTTCTGTTGAGGTTTCCTCGTCGGAGCTTGAGTCATCACTCGCACTCCAGGTCGCCATCATTGCCTTCTTTTTGAACTTCTTTGGACCTTTCTTCAATTGTGGACATTCGGATCTGAAATGTCCTGACTTCTTACACTCGTAGCATATAGGGGGTTGATCTTTCTCCCTTTCTTTGCTTTGATCCCTTTTGTGAATTTCTTTCTCATCCCCTGTTTTCTTTTTCTTAGAAACTTCTTAAATTTTCGGGTGATGAGAGCCATCTCTTCATCCTGATCTTCATCTTCAGAGTCATCCGTTTCATAATCAGGCGAAGTTGTGGATTTGAGGGCAATGGTTCTTTTCTTTTTGACTTCATCATCTTGATGTTGCTTCATGCTAAGTTCATGAGTCATCAAGGATCCAAGAAGCTCTTCTAGAGGTAGAGTGTTCAAGTCTTTGCTTCTTGGATGGCAGTCACCTTGGCTTCCCAAGTTCTTGGCAGTGACCTGAGAATCTTCCTTACAAGTTCACTGTTAGTATAAGATTTGCCAAGACTCTTTAAACCATTGATTATATCAGTAAAACGAGTAAACATAGCTGTTATGACTCATCATGCTCTATTTTGAACAATTCATATTTATGTACAAGCATGTTTATTTTAGACTCTTTTACTTGATTTGTTCCCTCATGGGTGACTTCTAATCTATTCCATATTTCTTTAGCAGATGCACAAGTAGAAATCGATTAAATTCACATGCATCTAGTGCACAATAAAGAACATTCATGGCTTTGGCATTTAATTGTGCCAATTTCTTGTCAACCTCATCCCATTCTTTCTCGAGTTTGGTTGACTCCTCACCATCTATAATCTTGGTGGGTGTGTGAGGACCATTCACTATGATACTCCACATATCATAGTCGAGTGCTTGTATGAAAATCTTCATCCGAGCTTTCCAATAGGTGTAATTAGACCCATTGAAAAGTGGAGGTCGTTTGTAGATTGCCCCTCGGCTAGAGAAATACCGACATGGGTTGCCATAGATCTTTGGCTCTTTGATTGTTAGATCAAAGAAGGGCTAGAGCACCGGCTCTGATACCACTTGTTGCCCAGCTATCAACCCAAGAGGGGGGGGGTGAATTGGGTTTCTAAAAATTTTAAGCCCAACAGATTACTTATGAAGATCAAAACAAAGACTTCAATTCAATATTAATTACCTAAAGCAGGAATGCAAGAATATAATAAAGAAATATAGTGAAGAGATAAAGCACACCACAAACACAAGGATTTATAGTGGTTCGGTGCTAACCTTGCACCTACATCCACTCCCCAAGATCCTACTTGGGAATTTCAATCCACTATCCTTTGTATTCAACCCGAATACAAAACGTCGAAAACTCCGACACTAGCTATCCCAAGCTAGAACACTTGTTTCCCGGGTACAAGTAAACCCAAAACACTCCGATTTCAGGTTCGGATCAACCTTTCCTTGTTTTGGAAATCCTCCAAAAACAAGAACAAAAACTCATAAAGAGTTAGAAAATTTAGAGCACAAATTAATACAATAACAGCTCCTTAAATGAGCGAATATAACAATAAAAGCTTTACTCAAATGAAGAACCCCTTTTTCGGATTTTCTCAAAGTGGATGAACGCTTGAATGCTTGAGAAGAGGTTGATTGTTGATTGAAGATCTCTTGAAAGCTTTGAACGATCTCTAGATCAAGGTTGAAACAATAGGCGTGAAGAATTCTCTCCTTGAAAGATCTTGCTTTTCTCTTTCACAATCTCTCTGGTATATTGTGGATCCTCTCTCTTTTTCTTTTTGGATTTTTCGTTGATCTCAGGCTTTTTCTTGTAAATTTCGGATCCTTTCTTCTATTCTTCTCTCTCTTTCTCTGCTCCTCGTCTCTTTTGATTTCACGTTTGATCCGCTATTTAATCTGCAATTTTTTCACCATTTAAAGATTTTGTAGCATTAGAAGCAAGAGAAAACAATTTAGGTAGATAAAGAGCCGTTAGAGGATTTTTAGGAAGCATAAATGGCAATTAAAACAGGCAAAAAAATAGCGTTGCTGATATTTCCATCGCAGGGGTCGACTCATGAGTCGACTCATGCTTCAGGGTCGACTCATGAGTCGACCTCTGTTGCAAAAACCAGAGAATGCGTTTCTAGAAATTTTGGCTCAAATTAGCAGGGTCGACTCATGAGTCGACTCATGCCTTGTGGGTCGACTCATGAGTCGACTCACAGATCATGCCAAGCCAGAAAACTAGCATGCCAAGGAGAATTTTGCGTGCCAATCAGCTCACAGTGCCATGAGTTGACTCATGAGTCGACTCATGTACTTCAAACCTTCATAACTTCAAAAATATAAGTCCAAACACAATGAAATTTTCACTAATAGATTTCAAATCATTTGCTCTACCAAATGGTACTATCAAATCAGAATTTTAGTGAAATTACAATTTTACCCTTGAAGAGCATAAGGACTTTTTCATTTTAAAATTATTTGTATCCCTTCAATCTGCTTTGTAATCATCAAAATCAATCTAGGAGCAACAACCATGACCTCAAGACTCTCTTCCTCTTCTCCTAACTTTTCTATCCCTATCTTTCTTCTCTTCTTGTCTTCCTTAATTCTCATCCTAGGCTCTTGTCCTAAAATCAGACTTGTCCTTGCTATTTTTGGATATATCCTAATAAGAGAAGAAAGAGACTAATTGGATAATACGGAGAGGATGTTAGAAATAAAAAAAAAATTGGAAATCTGAATGAATCAAATCCCCCCGGCACACCCCCTTTAAATACTTGGCGATAGGTTGCCTTCGGGAATGATTCGTGCCCCCTCCACGCACCATCTCACACCCCAAAAAATTTCTCACACCCCCAGCAATTTCCCACACCCATCAAGAGCCTCATGACATATAGCAAGCATCTAAAAAAAATTTGAGAGATGCTTCAAACAGAAGGACTCTTCAAAATATTTTTCTCAATATTTCTCTGATGCGTCATGCAGCTTTCCTTGGCATAATTTTTCTCCACTACCCATCAGCAACTTTTATCCATCCAATAGCCCAAAATTGAGATGCTAACTTGTTGATAGTGTAAAAAAAATTTGAAAATAAATGAGGCATGAACATAGATTAGAGTCCTTCACAACTTGGACTCTTGGTTAGGTGCATGGATCAGATTGGCAGGATTTTAAATTTCAACCAATTTTCATAATTAAATCAGAAAGTGATTAATCCAAAGAAGAATCCTCAACACTTAAAATTAAGTTAAAAATTATTAAAAAAATTTTCTCATCATGAAACATCGGATAAACTTGAGAAGGGGCATCCCATCTCATGGATGCGAAACTTGTTTACGCATACAAAGACTGCATCCCACGTGCAAGAAAAATCTTGACATGTGGGAACCAGGTTTCTTGGCACCAAATTTTTAGTACATGTAGCTAAGGATTGACTTAACTCAAATACAAAATTAGTTTGAATAAATTTGGCTTTAATTAATCCAATCTAGAATCAATTTTGAATATGATTTGAAATAGGGAGCTAGGATTTGCAACATGTGCTAGCATGTCTACTTTGCAAATATGATCTAATCTAATTAGACCCCTGATCAATTTTCTTATGTGTAACCCATTAGATTCCATATCTAGCCAATAGTAAATTTGAGTGTAAGTTAATCTGATTTGATTAGAATTTAATCTAATCAATCTAGAACCAATCGAGCTAATCCGATTTTAGCAATTAGAACTCTTTCTAATTGGCAATCGAATTAAACTATTTAATTCGATCAAATCTAGAAGACAAGATTGATATCTAGAAATGTATCATATCTACCTAGAAGATATAAAATTTTAATAAAAATATCAAAAATATCTTTCAGTAGAATGTTACCATGCAATTCGATCCTTCGATCTCCCTGCACCCTGAATATGACTCTAGATATGGAATATGTCAAATCCAATATCATACTCATATTTCTTACAATCTTAAATGATGATTAGATTAATAAAAATATTAAAAACTCTTTCTAATTTTTATTTATTTTGTTCAAAGATTTTTTGAATCATCAATCTATCGGAGCAAGTAGGATGCGATCTCTTCTTATCAGGAGTGATCGATTCCATGTTGACCTACTCACAACCTCTATATATATTCTATCATATCAAGAATACCCCATACATGACTAAGTCATGAATGAATATGAACCAAAATATGGATTCATGTATATAAGGTTCTATGGTAGTCTCAGATCAAAGGATTACATGTACAACTCCACTGTAAGAAAACATCTTTTGATAGTAAGTAAATTCCATAAGATATTTCTTAAGTTGGATCAATTCAATGAACTCATTCTCTAATGAGCACCCACTTCTTTATATTAGTATCTCACACAAGTGACTTATGAGATCAGCCACCCTCTCCATCGAGCGTATATAGGAAGTGCTAGTCTATCTAGAACATTAATCCCCCACTCAATGCTCCTAGACTAGAAATATTCAAAATCAGGATTTTTAAGATTTTAGATCTCATAGGTATGATTTCATCGTAACCCTAAAACCATTATCCTGATTTATGAGTTCATCATAATCATTACTAAAGTAAGATGCAGCATATGATGAAAAGTGTCTTTTATTTATAAAATATCAATACATGAGTCTGGAAGATTATAAGGAATATCCATCAAAATACAAATTTCGATTGGCTTGTAGGGCATATTCTTTTCAATCTTTAGTCTTTCTAAAGTACTTGAGTATGTTTTTCACAACTTTTCAACAATCCTCTCTAGGATCTATCTGAAATCTGCTTACAATGCCCAAAGCATAAGCCACATCAGGCCTGGTACATATTATAGCATACATTATTGATCTTACAGCCGAAGCATAAGGAACAAACTCATTCTATTTCTCTCTTTAGGTATCTTAGGAGAAATCTTCTTAAAGAATTGTATGCCATGACCCATGGGCAAGTATCCTCTTTTACTTTCTTTCATGTTGAATCTCTTCAACACAAGATCTATGTACCTAAACTAGGACAAGCCAAGCATTCTCTTTGATCTATCCCTATAGATCTTTATACCAAGTATATAGGATGCTTCATCCAAATCTTTCATAAAAATTTTTTATGATAGCCATGTCTTGACTGATTGCAATATAGGGATATCATTCTCGATAAGCAGTATGTCATCCACATATAAGATCAAGAAGACAATAACACTCTCACTAGTCTTCTTATATGCACAAAGTTCATCCATATTTTTGATAAAGCCAAACGATTTGACTGTCTCATCAAAATGGATGTTCCAGCTCCTCGATGCTTGCTTTAATTCATAAATGGATCTATTTAGCTTGCATATTTGATTTGCTCTCTACTAAAGATAAATCTCTCTGACTGAGTCATATAGACTT